>NC_081451.1:17670782-17751376 GCF_007210705.1 Tigriopus californicus
GAAGGGAATTGGTTGCCGTTATCCGTCCTAAAAGTGAATGCAATTCCCTGGTCCAAGAACAACTCCAAAAGATGCCTCGTTATGGCCTTAGTTTCAAGATCTTTCAAAGTGAAGACAGACAACTAGTTTGATAATCGACCAACAAACACCATGTAATCCTTTCCGGCTGCTTGAAACAGGTCCATCGAAAGACATTCAAATGGTCTGATGAATTCAGATTTCTGCATCAACTCCATAGGCTGACTAGGGCGAATTTCTTGACACAACCAACATTGTTGAATTCGGAGGGCGATCTTGATGTTCATTCCTGACCAAAAGTATCCTACACGGGCAGCAGCTCTGAGCTTTGTTACGCCCTGATCAGATTGATGTAGGGCATCTAGGATCATCCTCTGAGCGGTCAAAGGAACCACAACCCAAGCATTGGCCAAAATGACTCCATAATCTTCATCATACCACAGTCGTATCAGTTACGAGAGGACGCGAGTTCGGTTTCCACAAGTCGACTCCAATCAAATCTGCCCTCAAGTCTGATTTCACTTTAGCCGCTCTCTTGATTAATCCAGTCATAAATGGTGACCCGGGAGCAGTAAATGACACTGACTTCCCTGTGCTCCGTCGCTCTACTCGTCCTTCAGGAAAACCTGATCGTTATCAAGCCAAGTGACATTCTCGCAATGGGTCACGGTCTATCCAAAATCAACGAGGCGGGGCGCGACGTTGTCACGAAGACGAACGCAACCCTCGTTGAGCACCAGACTCGACATGTGTGTGTTAAGGAAGGGTGGTCCCTTTTTAATTATCACGCAGTAGCTCCAACCTACGACACTTCGTACAACGGGGCAAGTGCGATACAATTAGTGGGCGAAATATCCACCATCCTGGTCGCGATCATTGCAGTCATCTTCGTCCTCCGCAAGTGTATCGAAAGGAAGAAACGCGATGGCCGCCCACAAGGCAAACATGGACCTCTCTGATAGAATGAAACACCTCCTAACGATAGAATACCTCCCTGAGGCCCGTCAACCAAGGAAACCGAGAATCCACCGGAGCGACGCTGAAGCAGGGGACATGAATGTGCCATCTTCTCTCCCCAGGGACGCCCGTTTTGTGGTTGACAGTGATATTTGACAATCTGGGATTATTATGTTATGTATTTCTACTCACATGTAAGTATAAACATGGGGGAGATGAAGAGTTATACGACGTGCGCTCGATGGGTTTCGAGAGAGCGGCTAAAGTGAAATCAGACTTGAGAGCAGATTTGATTGGAGTCGACTTGTGGAAACCTAATAAAGAAGTCAGTGTCATTTACTGCTCCCGGGTCACTATTTATGACTGGATTAATCAAGGTCATATTCGCGTCGTCTTCTTCCACAGCATTCTCAACATTCTTGTCGAGTCGTTCATTCAACTCGCCTTCTTTTTCGCACTCTTTTTTGCCCTCTTTTTCGTCCTCTTTTTCGCCAATTGGCTTTAGGAAGATGCGATTGCGTCGAAATATGCTTCCATTTGCGAGTCTTCTAACGTATATGAGCGTTTATTGACGCATATATCGAGGATAGTTGCTGTTCTGTCCCACTTCTTCAATTTTGGGTCTTGCACGCGCACTAGTTGACCAATATCTAAAGTGTTTAAATGAGCTGACACATCAGGGCCTGCCTGAGGCTGTATGATCTTCGATGATTCTCCACGAACAGAGCGATGAAGAAATAAGTCGGAAGGAATTTTACCATCTTGGAGTGGCTGACGTTGCAGTTCAGCTAATGCTCCGTCGAAATTGCTCCCTTCGTCAATGCATTTCTTTAGCAACTGCTTCACTGTTTTCACCCCACTTTCGGCATGGCCATTAGAAGGGAAATAGCGGGAGCTCGTCAGATGTATACGTCCGCGGTCACGGAGGTATTCGCTTAATTCAAAACGAAATTGTGGGCCATTGTCTGACAACACACGTTCCGGTTAACCGAATAAGTTAAAATATTTATCAAATATTTTCGTCACATCACTAGTAGCCGTATGCAAAAGTTTGTCTGCCATAATGTAGCCCGAAAATCCATCAACAATGAGCAGATAATTCTTCCCGCCATATTCAAACAAGTCAGCGCTCAACAACTCCATTGGCCTCGTTAACGGAGCAATCACTTGAAGTTGAGTGTTACTAGGTTGCGATGGTCGATAAGTTTGGCAAACTTCACATTTATCAATCATATTTTTGATGTCGTTGTTAAGACCAGGCCAATAATACGCCACTCTGGCTGCCATCCGGGTTTTCACAATTCCTTGATGGGTTACATGCAACTTAGGTAAAATCATATTCCGCTCAGCTTTTGGTACAAAAACACGATCGTTCATGGCAATTAATTTGCCCTTTGGGGTGTTGAATGTCGATAATTCGTTCCAGACACCACTCAGCAATTTCGACGGACGTCGATCATTGTTAATTGCTTTCGGTCCAATTCCCTTCTCCAATGTCGCAACCATTTCTTGATAATTCTCATCGTCGTTAGCCGATTCCACAATTCTGGCAAGACGAGGATCAGAAATATTTACGCGTTTTGCAAAAGCCTGGGAATTTTCTTCGTCTTCTTCTTGGGCCGAAAAAATTGGGTAACGCGAAAGCGCGTCCGCAGCAAGATGAACTTTGCCCTCAACCCATGACACATGGCAATTATATGAGGATAAACGCTGGCGAAACCGCGACAAGCGAGAATTGTCAATCTCATTCAATGGCTTCCTCATAATGCCCACCAATGGCCGGTGATCCGTTATTATTTCGAAATTATCGGACCCCTGAAGGCAAAATTTGAACTTTTCCACAGCGCGTGTCAAAGCTAACATTTCAAGCTCAATGACGGCATAATTTCGTTGCGCCGGGGTTAACGCAAATGACCCACACTGGATGATACGGATGTTGCCATCTCTCTCCCACTCTAGTAGTGTGATGAAACGGATAGCGACTCCGAATTGACCGGTGACAAAATGATCGAAGCTGGAGTGTTCGAAACGTAAAGGTTAATTTATTTACAATAGTAGACCTTACTATATGATGGAGGCTTATTGAGTCAGAGTTGATGATTGTTAAGATCGGGGATATCTACTGAGTTCTTCCCTTGTTCGGAGCTTTCCTTCTTACCTCTTTTTTTTGTATTCCACGACGGGTGGGGGGGAAATTCCTAACATAGGTTACATGACCTTGGGTTAGTAGGGGCGCCACTTGGTTAAAGGGGTACATTTCTTATACGCCGATTCTATTGCGGTTATATGTTCGGGAACCCTGATTGTAGTTGTCTGATTCTTGGCTTGCACACGGCACTCTTTTCAGGCCTATGAATTTGGGCCTGGCAATTTATAGATTTCCGTCTTGGGACGCACTGGCGCCTTTGTTTGTCGCCATCATTGCTCTGTCTGTCGCCATGGTCATTCGATGATAACTTCATCAAAGGGTGTTTCACTACAGTAGAATGTAACCCAATCCGTGTAACTTTGACGCGTCAGTCAAGATACTTGTTTTCAACCGTGGGTTGAAAGATTTCACTATCGCCTCCGATGTAAAAATGCTTTTCGCAAGTTCAAACTGGTTTTGGATGTCAGCGGTCCACACAAAGGCTGTGCCCTTTTTGAGCAAAACTCTTAACTGGCTTGGTCGCCTGGCTCAAATCAGGTAGGAAGTTGCCAAGTTGGTTAGCTAGGCCTAAGAAAGACTTTAAACTGATCACATCGGTTGGCTTTGGGAAGTCACGAATTGCCATTGTTTTTACTGGATCTGGTTTGATTCCAGTGCTGGACACAATGTACCCAGCAAATTTCACAGGATCACCGATCTGTAACTTTTTAGCAGAAATAGCGACGTTCAACTCTCGGCATTTTTCCAATAATAGTTCAACTCGTTTCTCAACTTCTTCTAAAGTTTCCGCCCAAATAAGAATGTCATCGACGATCTTGGCACGCCATTCCTGGAAGTCGGCTATAATCTTGTCACTTTCACGGTTCCACCAATCCTGAGTGGAGCAACAACCTTGTGGGCCTCTCAAATATTTGTCTTTCCCGCACGGGTGTAAGAAAGTTGTGAGAAGTGAGGCCTCATCAGTAATGGCAATCTGGAAATAACCAGAGACTGCATCTGGGGTTGCAAAAAATTTTGCCTCCGAGCCCATTTGACAAATAGTGTCATTGGCGCTCATGAATGGATGAATCGGCCGTTTAATATACTTGTTCAGAGAAGTATAGTCTGTAACCAGCCGTAATTCACCATTTGGTTTCGGGACGAACATGGCCGGGCTCACCCACTCGGTAGGTAGATCTATCTGCTCAATGATTTTGGCCTCCCTCAATTTGTTCAACAATTGGAAGCCTTTCTTCTGGGAATAGATCGCCAAAGACCGTGCACGCGTTAACTGTAGCGGCGTCTTGGGGCCCTCTTTTAGTTCAATGCTGATGGGTTCCCCTTTCATTGGTTCACTCGGAAGTTCGTCACTCACCATGCCACTGAATTTCGCCACTAAATGGTTTTTCATATCAGTGTACTCTTCTGGTGTTGAATCTACCTTTTTACACTTGGCGAATGGAAAGTCACTAGGTAAAACTTTGAGCATTGTGAGCACTCCATACGAGAGCAAAATCTCACGCGAAATATCTTTCGAAACCAGCAATATCACATTTGCCGAATTTCCACTATGTGCCACAGTGCACGTCAACTTCACCAAGCCTTCACAGTTCATGACATCGTCATTCGCCGCGCGAAATTCCATCTTTTGACTGCGATTAACAAGGAGGTAGTACTCCATCACTAAATCATTAGATATGATCGATATTGAAGCCCCAGAGTCAGCAATCGCATTATGGACAAAACTGGTCTTTTTCTGGCCATGAGATGTCATCTTCACTGGTAACTCAGGTGCCGGGCGCGGTATTAGTCAATCCAAATCCGAAATCTGCTGAGCCTTTCCAGAGGGTGCCTTTTTCTCTTGGCCACCATTATCCAATGGCTTGCTCCACTTGAAATACTCGGCCAGACACGTTGTGGCGCAATGGCCATCTTTGTCACATTTTGTACATCTCGCCGTATTCTTTTGAGAGCAATCGCGTCCCATGTGTCCAGATTGTCCGCACTTGGAACACCGTCCCTTGTTAGTTTCAGGTGTGATCTTGATGTGTGCGGGAATAGGAAGATTCAGAGGGGGGCCAAATGGGGTCCTTTGGTTGGGCGACTTTCCCTGACCTTGGCTCTTCACAGTCATTACCTTGGCTGAAGATTCCCCCATCTTCCGGTTTGTCCTCTTAGTTGCCATATATGTTGTCAACTTCTGTTGCACCTCAACATACGTGGTATCCTTCATTGCCATAAGCTTTTGACGGAGGGACTCATATTTATCATTTATCCCCGATATGAGGCCGAATTTGGCAAAATCGTCGGCCGACATCTTCTTGAAATCTGCCTCCCTCATAATCGCGTTGTAGCTACTCATGTAGGAATCCGGTTCCTCCCCTGGCTGTTGTTTACAAGAAGCCCACTCAAGTCTTCTTGACATGGTCGGGTAGGCCGCCACAAATGCCTCCTCAATCAGGGCCATGATTCCACTCACTGGATCGTTCACATGTTTGGACGGGTCCATCTTATACGTCATGTCTGCCGAAAGGGTGCAATCGAGGCAGCTTTTGACGTATCCATTCTGTTCGAAGATGGAAGTATCCTCGAGATGGTTTGACCGAAAGAAGGACCTCAAGTCGTCCTTCCATGAACGGTATTCTGCCAGTGTATTCGAAATGGAGAGTTCGAATGGCTTCAGGGCAATATTAAATGCCGGCATAATGATTTGCGGTTTTGTGGCTTTCTGGGCTGTCGCTAATTCAAGCTCGGCCTTGTCAGCCTCCCTTTTCGCTGCGAGAGCCGCTTCTGCCACCTTGCGCATCTTGGTGATGTCATCGTGAGCATAGATAGATAGATAGATAGATTTATTTCAGGAACACTTTGATCATGATTAAATAATGTCGGCATTTTATTTTTGAGTTAGCATCTTGATACATCAAAAATTTCATGAGCATGTAATTCCTCAGGTTCTGGGTAAGCAAAAGCTTGTTTTCACCAGGACCTGGGCAAATTAACGAAGACATGACATAGATAGTCAATAATGTTACAGAGGCCAAGCTGCAACACGATAACGTGAGTTGGAAGAATTACAAAATCAAATTGAAAGGCTTGTAGGAAATCATATCGGTTTGAAGTTATAAGAAAAGAAGGGACTAAGAAAAAGATACAGAAAGAAGAACATGAAAAACAGAGCAAAGCAAATAATTTCAGTGTTAATTTGTTATGTTTACTAGAAAATGTGAGACGACTTCAGGAATGGGAGGAAAATTAATAGGTTTAGAATTGTATTTGGTGCATGGAGTGTTTTGATGAGATTGAGCGGCTGATAATCGTAATAAAAAATAAAAATAAAAATCATTTCTTAGGATTTTTGTTGGCATACATAGCAATTTTTGAGTTTGCACGGAGCAATAGAGTACTTCTGTAAGAGATAATCTCTGGTTGTTTGGGTGAATTTAAGTCTGGTTAGATCAATGCCTGGAGGGTTGAAATTATTCCACTCGTTGGGAAAAGCAAAATTCGGTAGTCTTTGTAAAAGTCCCGACTTGGCAACTGGAGTAATTGCTCTCCAACCGCCAAGCCGAGGATTATTTTTCCATTTGAAAATATTAATGCATGGTGGAAGTTCTTGCAAGCACGACTGCCTCATCACTTGAACGATTTTAAGCGTGCGCAAATCTTGCAATTTTAAGAGCTTGGACTCATGAAACAAAGATTCAGTGTGAGAAAACCACCTCGCATTATTTATCCAACGTATAGCTCTTTTCTGGAGTATGGACAAGATCTTCAGTTTCGTACTTTGGCCATAAAATTCAATACCGTATTCCAAAACACTTCGGATAAGTCCATTATAAAGTTGTTTCTTTACAGTTTTGGGCACTGACTTGCGAATTCTGTTCAGACTGAAAAGAATTTTTCGAATTTTGTTTGCTACACTATCAATGTGACAGTGCCAGTTGAGTTTGCTATCGAGTTGCATTCCCAGAAATCGTATGGATTTTTCATTGGAAGTGGTGGAACCCACCTCCTCTAACCTACATCCATTTACATTGATATTGAAGTTAAAATTACAATTTTTGTGCCTGATAATCATGAATTTAGATTTATCTATGTTTAAAGTTAATTTATTTATTTCTAACCATTTGAAAATACGTTCCAGTTGAACATTTGTTTTCTCCTCTAGTTTATCAGGTTGGCTTTCAAAACATTGAAACGTCGTATCATCAGCAAACATAATGCATTTCAAATTGCTATGCTGAGGCATGTCGTTTATATAGATCAGAAATAAGAGAGGTCCAAGGATGCTGCCTTGAGGAACCCCACATTTAACTTTCAGTTTCAAGGACCTAACATTATTTACCTCGACATACTGGTACCTCTCAGAAAGGTAGTTTTTGAACCAAACTATGGACCTACCGCGGAATCCGTAATACTCCGGTTTTTTTATCAATATACCATGATCAACGCAATCAAAAGCTTTTTTGAGGTCCAGAAATATAGTCAGTGCCATTTTGTCGCAGAGATTAGCAGAAATATTTTGTAGAAATTTTTGAACTGCATGCATAGTGTTATGTTGTTTTCTAAAACCAAACTGTTCAGGGTAAAGGAGAACCTCTACTTCTAAAAAGTTAGCCATTTGTTTATGAACAATTTTTTCTAAAACCTTGGAGAAACTTGGCAAAAGACTTATAGGGCGATAGTTACCAGGTAGTGATTTGTCACCTGATTTAAAAAGTGGAATGACTTTTGCAGTTTTCCATTCTGTTGGTATGTATCCGGACACAAAAGAAATGTTCACTAACCTCGCCAACGGCACTATTAAAGCTGGAGCTATATGTTTTAGAATTCGGTTTGACAGACCGTCCATTCCTGAACTGTTTTTCGACTTGAGCTCATTTATCACCGCCTTTATTTCTTTACATTTTACCCATTTGAAATAAAAATTTCTCGACTTTTTGGGTCCTAATCCACCCATGAGCTCTGCGTTATGAGAGGGAAAATTGCCGTTTAAAGTTAAACCTATGTTTGCAAAATAGTTGTTAAATATTGTCCCAACTTCTTTTGGATCAGATGTGATTTGGTTTTCTTTGTTAGATTTGAGACTAAAAGAAACTGTCTGTGATTTTGTCGTGTTACCCATTAGTTCATTCGCACCCTTCCAGAGGGTCTTCAATTTTTTTTGATTCACTTTAAAAAAGTTCTTCCAATGTATCTCTTTGGCTATCCGCACTAGCTTGTAATATAATTTAGCGTAACTATCATAGGTGGTTTTTGACTCTATATTAGGATGTTTCCTGAATTTATTTAACAGTTTATCTTTCTGTTTTCGTGACGTCATCAGTCCCCATGTCATCCAAGCATTTTGTTTTGTGTTCCCTTTATTGCATCGTCTTTTTATTATTGGACAAGCTATATCAAATATCTGAGAAAACGTTGTCTCAAAATTGTTAAATGCCTGCTTGGGGTTTTCCATATCTAACACCCAGTCTTTGGCTTGCAATAAATCTTTTAGTCTTTTTAGATTAGGTTTTCTTGTGTCTCTAATTTCTATTTCCTTGGACAGGGTCTTACTTATTACTGATTTCATGCTTATTGAAGTAAAAGTTGCAAAGTGATCACTAACGTCACATTCAAGTATTCCAGAGGACAATACCTCGGAACAGTTAGTGAAGATATTGTCTATTAAAGTGCGGGAGTGTGCGGTAATCCTTGTAGCATCATTGATCAGGGGTGATAAACTAAAGTGTCCTAAAAGGCCAATGAGGTCTGTAAGAGTCTTAGATGTTTTCAGCAAATCAATGTTCAGATCTCCACAAAGAAAGACTGATTTTCCTCCAGTGTTTGCTAGAATATCATTTAGTTTGTGGAAAGCTCGATTAAAGTCAGCATGTGGTGGTATGTACACAGAGAGGAAGACTCTTTTTCCTAATTCAATTCCTATTACCTCACAATCTTCATCCATTAATTCAAGGTTTTTAGGTTGGCTATATTTGTGGTTTGATTTAATCAAAAATCCCACCCCACCTCCCCGTCTCCCGTCTGTTCGTTCAATTCCTATCGCTCACTTTTGTGGTAAACGAGGTGGTGGCTTGGTCATCAGTAACAACCGCCAAGCAGAAGCAGTACGCATTATCTAACAATGTATAGGCCTTTTCACATTTGGCCCTCACGTCACGTAGCTCGGTTACTCCCTCATTGACTATCTCAGCCTTGAGGTCATTGGCCGATTGCATGGCTGTCTTCAACTTATTGTTGAAGGAGGTTTTCAAACCTCGGCACTTGAGTTTGGCGGCCTCAAATTGTTTGACGTCGCCCACAATTGCAGTGTTTATGTCACTCAAATCCATGATGGCTGACACGTAACACTTGCTTGTATATTGAACAATTTTACTTTCGTTTTACACTTGGTTCAAATCGATTGCGCCATCGTAAGTTACGAGAGGACGCGAGTTGAAGAACGAAATAATAGAAATGAGTTTTTACTTCTTTATTCTGTTTCCACAAGTCGACTCCAATCAAACCTGCTCTCAAGTCTGATTTCACGTTAGCCACTCTCTCGAAACCGATTGAGCGCACGTCATATAACTCTACACACAGCTTATCCCAATTATTCTTGTAAGCCAAAGCCGGATGTGGTAAAGGGTGTGCTCACAGATCCTTACCTTGTAACAAGGCTCAAACCACTTCCTCATAGAGTGGATCCTGTATGGCAGTCTTTGATGTAAAGTCAATGTTTGGGTCCAATTCCCTTGTGAATGGTAGACCTGTACGTGATCCATTCATTCAGTATGTTGCCTCTTTAGTAGGCTGAGGTGGAATATTCAGCTTGAGAACGCCTTCAATGACGCCCACCTAAAGATCACCTCAGACACCACCAAATACGCCATGCTATGGGGCTGCCTCAAGTAGAGGACCATCAGCACTTACTGGGTTGTCATCTCCGTCGATATTGCCTCCATGCCCAATGGGCACAGTACCCTTAAGAACGCCGTCCTCAAGGCCTTCACGGACCACAACGCAAAACCATAACTAACTTTCTGCAGTGGAAAATACGGGCCATTGCACAACAACCATCTGCCCTCCCTGGAAACTGACCCTGTCAGGTTCAGGAAAGCACATATCATCCATCGTTTCATCCCTCACAACGTGCACGTCATCCTTGCCCCTAGCGCCAGTTTTGGAAACATGTCATTCACTCATATTTGCAAGAAGGCCAGCCATGTCTCCCAGCGGCTTTCCTCTGGATCTGTTGGGTTGTGCATGGCTGCAATGGTAGCGCCTCCACAGGACTTTGAGCACAGTGACACAAATGACCCGGACCTGGCTGTCAACTGCGCACGCCGGTTCGAGGTCGTGGTGCCAAAGGATAATTCAATTGCGTGCGCCAGGGACGACGAATTCTGCCGGAATCACACCAGGTACGGCGCCAACACGAAGTCTCCTTAGGTCATTGCGCCTTGGATGCCAAGTATGGGATAGGTGTAACCCAACAATAGTACAAGAAGAAGGGAATGTCTAGATTGCTCCCTCACGCCTCCTCTCCTCACCCTTCCTCACCCTCAGCTCCCGTCTCTAACCAGAGTTGACTTTCCGTCCTCCAACCTGGAGGTCAAGGCCTGCAAGCCTGAAAGGGGCGATGTCGTTGTGGCGCTTGACTTGTACGCAGAAAAATCCTGTAAGACACGTCCCTCACGCCCTGTGGCGCCCTTGGTCTCCTTTACAGATATAGAAGAGGCAGTCAGTGCGAGCAGTTCTCGCGGGAGGCGAACCATAAGCGTCATTTGTGACAACAAAGGGCGCTCATTCCTCATTGTTGCTACTTCCGCTTATGCCACGGGCGCGGAAGTGGCTCAACGTGGCCCCAACGGTCAGTAGCGCTCTTTGGCCTTTTTCTCCAAGCCCCTAACCGCTACTCAGAAGAAGTATTTGATTTCCTACCACGAGGAATTCTGGCGACTTTGTTGAGGGCTCCCTCTTCACCTAAAGACGGTGAGCTAGGGGTCTGGAGGTTCATTAAGAGTTTCTTGTGCCATCCTCAAGCGAAAATTGCCAGCATTTGAGGCAAGGTTGAGAGCCGAGCCTTTGCCATGGACAGAATACCGTCATTGATGGTGGCCCAAATGGCTCTTTGGACCCCCAATGTGCTTCACTAAATGCTCAATCAGTTGGGTAAGTGCTAAAATGGACTCGAAACCGGTTTTAGGTGGTAGAAATGGCTTGATGGACCTTACGAAATTTGACAAGTTTGAAATCTACTATCTTTTCAAATATTTTCGCAATATTCGAAGTGAGAGGGATCGGCCGTCACTAAATTTCATAGTCCTCTTGCATTTGAGAGTAAATCTTGGATCGAAAAACGTATGTGTGCAGTAAAGTACGATTTTTTCCTGAGCAAACACTCTCCACTCCGCTTTTAACAATATGGCTCTGATCACAAAATACGTTCGACATACGTATGTTTTGCATTATTGATGGCATCATTATCGACCTCAAAAGACCCAAAAGGGTCTTCAAGCTTGGATAAGAGAAAATGTAACAAAAACAAAGTGATGGTTATAAATTATTAATAATTAAACCAATTTGTCATTGTAACTTGGCAAAGTGCGTGGTCAGACCTATAAGACTTAACGAGAAATTGTTTACCTCAAAATCAGGACCCAATCCTAGCATATCCAATAGAAAATATTTTACTGACTTAAGGCCATTAACTCCATATTTGAAGCAAATATTTATTCAAAAATGCACCTTCAAAAGTTTACAGCAGCATATTCAATGCAAAATATTTTATTGACTTAATGCCATTAAGCTCATATTTGTAGGAAATATTTAAAAATATACACCTCGAAAATCGTACGTGCATTACACGCGCTCTTAAACACCACAGAAAAAGATCATAGCTTTAAACCCATTTGCCTTGAACGGAAGGAGTTTCAAAAGTGAAGAAAAATTAGTCTTTTTTTGTTTTGACCTGCTGGGGATTCTATTCTCAGTAGCAATAAGGCAATCGGCAAAAAATCGCTTATTTGGTTTTGGCTAAAGGAATGCCGCTTTTACACGAAAACTAGTTGTTCCAAAGCGAATTACTGTGATAATCAGATCTTCAATGCCGCGATCAATAAATAACCACACAAATTGTGTATATGGAGACGTTGAGGTCATACTTACCAATATTCAAGTAACCATCAATTGAAAATCCTTGTTCAGCTAAAATGGTTTCAGAATTGGTCAGATCCCCTATGTAACATTGATTAAAATCAAGGAAAAATATATCACAGCCTTTGGCTTGACAAAAGGCTCCACATTCCAGGAGAGCCTTGGATTTCGTGGGAACCACAAACTTCACAAATTTGTGCCAACGATCCGCAGGAAATGTATACACTTCCCATTGTCCAATTCGCACATTGCAATTTGAGCACGAAGGCAAAAAATAAAACACGGCGTATAATAAGATCGAAATAACGTCAAGTTTGGACCACATCGTGCTAGCATATGAAAAGAAACAGTAGCTTGATAAATACCTAATAACTTTCGTTCAGCTAATACCGCGTGCTAGGGTTTGATTGGAGCACAGACTTACACAAAGAGACCGTTTGGGATTAATGATCATAGTCCAATAAAAGTAACTTGAGCACTTTCCTTATTGGGAATTGGTTATCTGTGAATTTATTTGTCAGGCGAAGGTTCGAGGTCCTTATTACGTAGCAAATAGTCTTTTCAACGGCAGGACTAAAGTTACCCTACCGTCCTCTATGCTTAAGTGTCATTCCTCAAGCACTCGTGCTTATGTTATCCATGGATATCTTTAACAGAAGGATTGGACTTGGCAATGGCCAAAGCTAGGCCACAGTCGCATGGGATACTACCATACGTTATGAAAAAGCGATTTAGAAGCGGAAAATAAAATCTTGTTTTTACGAAAAAATGTTGAGTTATGGTGCTTTAAATGTAAATATCGAAAGTTTCTGGTTTATGTAGTAAAAGTCTAAAGTTTTAAGAATGGGTGATTATGATAATAATGAAAGAGGTGCAGTTTGGTCTCAAACACCAGAACCTTAAAGCCTGTTTCTATTTATGAATCGGTCAAAGAGCTTCGACAAAAAAGAAAACTCGGCTTAGCTACGCTGATGTCCACTCATCTAGTGAAAGCTCTCTCTGTGTTATCAAAGCAAGTTGGCTCAAATCTTAAAGCATGCAATTTAATGAGTGGATGCTACGAAAATAGTAAAAAATGAATATTCATTGGGAAATATTTTGCACTTTTAAGGCATATTAAGAAAATTCCGGCGTTTTTGTCTATTTCTTTCACAAATTAACGATTTTGACTTATTTGTCAAATTATTTAAGCAATTCACATTGATGTTGAAGTTTGACGATTGTTCTACATTTGCTGCATTTTGATACTTGAAAAAAGTCAAACAATTGGCTACTCTTTTGCAGTGGGAAATTCATCCCTGAGTGGAATACTGGATATTTTGGATACCGGCTAATCTTGACTCCTTGCACAATACGGCAATAATTTGCTAGCCAGCTACGCTTATCCCAATCTTTTCGTAAGACATTTGCTTGTGACAAAAAAGCAAAACGCCACTTCCCTTGTAAAGCTTCAGTTATTTCATGTCTATATTCATCTAGATAATGCCATAGTGATGCAATTACACATGTCTTTGTTTTGAGGACTTCCTTATCGCTACTGGGATTGGAATCCCAACAGGTCAACACGAGAAATTTATTCATTTTACTTAACTTTTATTCATATACATTATTTGATAGACCAACGAATTAGAGGTGGCTGATCTGGCCAACCCTTAAATTTCAGTTTGACCGGGAATTTAAGTCAAAACTTGTCCAAGTCCGACTTAAATCCTGCTACTGGATCAATGCCTACATACGCCTACGAATATTTGCGGGCAGCAAATTGAACAATGAAGGAGCCCGAGAAAGAAGAGAAGTGGACTTCGTTGTTCTTACTACCCTGGATTCTCGAGGGCTTGAAGGGGCTCTCAAAGCGCACTTTAAGCCTCTGCGGTCACTGGAATTGACCCTAAATCCTGGGTTGGGACAAGGCTCATGGATGCTTTTGAAAACGTACAGTATCAGATACCTTTCGTACCTTTTCAGAACACTCTACAGTCCCAACATTTTCAGTCCCTCCCAATACGAGAGCTCTCTCATTCCTGTGATGTTCCTAGTTAAACGTCTTTGGACTTGCTCGACCTTTTGCAAACCTGCTGAACTCATTGGAGCCCAAATGGGCGAGCCATATTCAAGATGCGTCCGGACAAAATGGGCTTGTACATAGCAAGCATCGAGATCTCTAGACTTAATCGTGCGATATATCCAACCACATGTTTGAAAAGCTTTACCAACTTTCAACTGTAAATGCCCATCGAACTCTCCATTATTTTGGAGGACTGCACCTTAATCCTTCATAGATGAGACCTGCTCAATATTTTTTTCTCCATTATCTATAAGCAAAGTGCTTGATAACGTCGATCCAAATGACAATTTTAGTATCTGTTCAATGCCAAGTTTCTCTTAGCAACCCAAGAGTAGATTTGGTCTAATACCTCTACCACACGGCTGGAATCCTGACCATTCCTACAATGTTCTGATTTTGTATCTTAAGAATAGGAAGACATACTGACATTACTACTTCTAAGTTTCTGAGGTGTAACAATGAAAATAATGAAAAGGAGGGGACCTGAAATGGACCTAGAATGGGAAAGCCCGACTTGGCATCGTGCATGTCACTACGGAACTCCTCAACCTTACCCAGGGCTTGAGTAACACCACCGGTATCGCAGTACCTTTCTGAAAAGTAACGGTAACGAAACGGGATTTTAGGCCTCCTGTTACTTTTACCTGAGTTTAAGTTATTCTTGTTGTGACAACTTACCTTTAAATTTCTATCACACATTGTAACGGCTAAAATTATATACAATATATCTTTACATATCTCCTTATTTCAATCGAAGATGTTGGACAATTCCACATAAAAGTGCAGGTAAAGGAGACAGTAGTGTTCCAAAGAGTCAAGTCCATGCAATGTCTATTTTTCCACGTTAAACATTTCCTCTAGCTCCAGCGATACGTTTATTATGCTAATTGCATCAAAAGCTCCATGAACAAGTCAAGCGTCGAAAAGATGGAGAAACCCAAGAAGAGACCTAAAATTCCACCCACGTCAGCCACGAAGGCAAAACCATCATAGGTGGGATACTCTTTCATAAGGGCCACATTAGTGTCCCCAAAATACAACTCGAAGGCGGCTCTTGTTCCATTGGGATAGATCCAATTCCTTGGAATGGATAGTTTGGAGTTGTACGGAACCTCTAAGCGATATTGGGATAGCTCACAAGGTCGATAGCATTGGGTCTGATTCTCAATAATCTTGTCCAATTCCCAGAATCGCAATGACTCCTCGGCCTCTCTTGCCATGATCTGATGGGCGTTGCAGTTTGGCCAACTATAAGATTCAAAACAAGTACTTATCATTATGTTCGACTAATTGATATAATATTGCAACATTTGTTGTTGTTTTGTCACTCCTACCACCTCAAGATGAAAACTTGTTCAATTTACTTAACTTCACATTTATGACATACCAGGGACAGCTGGGCCAAGGACACTAAAGAACTCTTAAGAGTCCCTGGCTGGGCTAACGCGGACGGAATACTCTTTTTCAAATCTTTTCCGCCAAAACACCGAGAGGCTGACTTTTGACTCGAACAAGAAACTCCTCATTTTTTTTCTTTCAGTGAAGGGACATCAAAGTGCGAATTAAGTTATTCCTTTGAAATTGTGCCAATCATAATAAACACATGTGAGTATAAAATTGCTTTTGCCTATCTTGTTGCCCTAACAACGCCTTTTTACTGGAAATAGAAAACTTCAATAAGGACATCGGTCATAACTTAGAATTGAGAAGAAAAAAAATAACCCTTTTTGTGTTTGCTAAATGTTAACTTCATTGTCATCATCTAATATCTTCATATTTGTAATGTTATGATAAACGGTTGCAATAATGTACTTGTAGTTGACTAAAGGGTTGACAATCATTTTCTAAGATATGAATGAATGTTCTCACAATTCAGTTTTAAAGTTAAAGCTTGTTTAAGATCTAAATCAACATGTACAAATGGTAAATCTATATCATTTGATAGTAACACAGTTTTCATTGTTGTACATGATTGTCACAGAAAAAATTGAATGACAGCTAAATGTAATCCTGCCAGTAAGAGTAAATAATATGCTTTTCTCCAGAAAAATGTTCATTTTTGTAACAAAAAGGTGGAACAATCCCTTTATTAGGCATTGAATTGCCGTATCAGATAGTCATTTTAAATATTACTGAAGGTTAACTTGTAGAATGGAACGTTTAAAGCCAGTTAGATGTATGGTAGTTAAGAGCTTCAAGCACCCAGAGTTGAGGAGAAGTCGGCCTTCCTCTGTTATGCAGAAAAGGGAGATTGCCGTCCAGGGGTAGCCGTCCCAGGACATACGTAAATCTCTGATTCACCAACGAATTAGATTGAGCGTATTCGGCTAGCCGTGGAATATTGGATCGATTAGGAATTCTATTCAAAAAGCTTGTCCAAGTGTGACTTAAAATCATCTACAATATTTTAATGGAAGTATGGTTGGAGACGTCCACACGTGGTTTGATCTAGTATTCAACCGTTTATTTGTCTTCATTCAGGGTGATACCCTACGTTACTCCCCCCAGTTCCGGCAAGGAACTATATACAAAAAAAACAAAAAAAAGTTTAATGGATTCGGTGGTGGGTGATTTGCCTTTTGCCTACGTGTACTTGGACGACATCCTCGTGGTGGCCATTGCATCGGCCCATGAACATAAGGAACACCTCCGTACACTTTTCCAACGATTGTCAGCCAATGGTCTAGTGCTGAACCGCAAGAAGTGTCTTTTTGGCCAATCTCAGTTACCCTTTTTGGGCCATGCTATTAGTGCCCAAGGAATTATGCCCTTAGCCGACAAAGTTGAAGCTATTGATACTTTCCTCGTCCCGCGTTCGCTTTCGGAGCTTCGTGAATTCATCGGTATGATTACGTTTTATCATCGTTTTCTACCCGGTTTATCGCACGTCATTGCCCCGCTTCACGATGTTTTGAAGGGCAATCCAAAACTTCTGGTTTGGTCCGCCGTTTTGGACAAGTCTTTCACCGCCTGCAAGGCAAAGTTGGCACAGGTCACTCTGCTCAATTTCCCCGTATCTTTGGCCCCTTTGGGTTTGACAACTTGACAATGCTGCCTCGGAAAGGGTGGTGGGGGCTGTGATGGAACAATGGGTCGAGGGTCGCTGGCAGCCTTTGGCATTCTTTTCCCGAAAGCTAAGAGAACCCGAAAGAGAATACTTGACCTACGATCTAGAACTGCTCGAAATCTATTTAGCAATTCGACATTTCCGTCATTTTGTTGAGGGACAGAATCTGAACGGATCATTGGCCACTCACGTTTGCGTTTTCGAAAACGCTGGATCCATGGAGCAAACGTCAACAACGTCAGCTCATGTTGATATCAGAATTCAGAAAAAACATTGAGCACATTTCGGGGAAATCAAATGTGGTGGCTGACGCACTGTCGCACATCAGTACCTTATTACCTGCACCCGCGATTTCGCCGCAATTGACCCTAGAAGCTCAACTGAAAGACCCAGAACTCCCAGCTGTCTGTACGGCTTTGACTGGCTTAGTCTGGGCTGAGATCGAACTTATCCCTGGAACTCGCCTCTTATGTGACGTCTCGTCCGGGAAACCTCACCCGTGGATCCCCACTGCTCTTTGGAGAGATATTTTTGAGGTGATCCACTCAATTTCTCATCCGGGTATTTGTGCCAGTAAAGGTTTGATATCCAAATTCTACGTGCGGCATGGTTTATATCAAGATGTTACTCGGTGGACACGAGATTTGGCCTGTCAAAAGGCCAAAGTCTCCTGACACACTCGATCGCCTGTGGGACACCCGGATTTTCCATCGGCCCGCTTCAAAAATATTCACGTTGATTTGGTGGGACCGCTGGATGTATCAAATCACGCCCGATACCTGCTAACCATCATCAATTGCTACTCTCGGTGGCCAGAGGTTTTTCCTTTGGAAAACAGCTCGGCCAAGTCGTGTGCTAGAACGCTCTTGTCCGGCTTGGTGTCACGTTATGGACTCCCAGATACTATTATATCAGATTGCGGTGCCCAATTCACCTCAGCTCTTTGGGACAACCTCTCCAAATCCCTTTTTTCCATCCACCACACTACGGCTTACCATCCCCAATCCAATGGGTTGGTCGAAAGACTTCACGGCCAATTCAAAGATGCCTTATGCGCTCATACGGCAGGCGTCAATTGGTTTCACCATCTTCCATGGATTCTCTTGGGGATTCGCACATCGCCCAAAGACGACTCCAGATATTCCCCTGCTCAGATGCTTTATGGGTCAAGTTTGAGAATCCCTGGAATAGTGTGCTCCTCCCCTCCCGAAAATAAGAACTCAAAGACTCTTTTCGGACTTTTGTTCCACCGCCCACAGTGTTCCATGGCAGTCGCGGTAGCTATAGGTCATCCACTTTACAGTGCTGTTCACAGGTTTGGATTCGGGTTGACAGACTTCGCCCGGCCTTGAGCTATCCTTACGAAGGACCTTACACAGTGTTACAACGAGGTTTGAAGACTTCTGTTGTCGATGTCAAGGGAGTCCAGAAGACAGTCAGCGTTGATAGATTAAAACCATGTATCTCTGAACACACTCCTCAAGACACATTGCAACGCACCTGCTCGGGTTGGTCAACTAAACCTGTTCAGCCCTCTCAGGCCTAGCAATCTATTAATTGATTCTGCAGGGGGGCTGTTGTGGCGCTTGAACATTGCTCCTTGTGGTGGATTACTCTCGCTCATACTTGATTTACTTTATTTTCAGTTCCCCACATGAAATACATTCTTCTTTAAACAAAGCTATAGTCAATACGCTACCAGAGGCAGACGGCCATAGCTGACCATAAATTGGAGGTGAACTGGGTGCCACAATCATGAACAATTGCCGATGGCAGACCAAAACGGGCAATCCAATTTTCAAAGAGAGCCTTAGCACAAGTTGGAGCACTAGCATCTGGGAGAGGGATGGCCCCTGGCCAACGTGCAAATCGATCGATCACTGTAAAAATATAGACCATTCCATTTGCCAGGCTAAGCAGGCCGACCAAGTTCACATGGATATCGGCAAACCTGGCAGTAGATGCGGGAAAAGCTTGTAGTTGGCGTTTGTTATGCCGCTGAACCTTGGAGGCCTGGCAATCCTGACAGTTGGCAACCATCAAAGCAATATCTACTCCTAGACTGGGCCAAGAATAATTGGTTGCAACCAGGGCTTTTGATGCCTTGATGCTGGCATGGGCAAGCCCATGGAATGTGTCGAGCACCTGACGGCAAAGTGGTTCTGGGACTAAGGGCCGGCAGTCACCAAAGTAGCGTCGCTCAGTGTCAGATAGGCTCTTACTAAAAAATGCAATTGGTCTCCAATGTCCATTGGGCTGGACTTGTTCGAGAGCTGCGCCAACAGCCACATCAGACGCATCTGTGATGAGGCGGGTGTCATATGTTGGATCAGGGATAGCAAGGTGAGTGGCATTGCTAATAGCATCTTTGAGCTTCTCAAATGCATCATGCTTGATTTCTGTCCACTGTTGGAGGGAAGTGACCAATCCTGGAGGATATTTGGTGCCACCGCCGGGATCTTTCTTGAGGAGGTTATAAAGTGGGTGGGAGATGGCAGCAAAATGTGGGACAAAGCAAATCCTGAAGGCGCCCAACAGTGCTCGGTTGAGGGACATTTTGGACAGCCAACATATTGTCTGGCTTGGGTTGGATACCAGTCGAGGAAATGACATGGCCCAGGCATTCCACGCTACCCTGGGCAAACGAACACTTGGATGCGTTGAGGGTGAGGCCCGCATCAGTCAGGCAACACAAAACAGCACGTATTGTTGAGATGTGAGTGAATTCAAAAAGTCGCCATGGCGTCGTGATGGCAGCGAGCTGAATTGAGTCTGGGTCCATAGGCACTTGGTGAAAAGCTTTGACTGAGTCAAGCCTACTAAAAACAGTGGAAGAGCCAATACTGTCCAGCAAGTCATCCAGACGGGGCAGGGGATAGCTATCTTTGATTGTGTAGTAATTTAGTTGACGATAATCACCACAGGCCTGAATGTACCATCCTTCTTCGTGACCACATGCAGGGCAAAGGCCACAAGGCTGTCCGATGGCCATGCCACTCCAGATTCCAGCAACTCGTCCAAGGCAGACCTGGCAGCCACCACCTTAGGACCGAAAAGTCGGCGGGGCTTGGCGTAGATCTTGTCACAAGCAGTATCATCTTTGCCGGACAGAAGTTGGGGGAAATCCGTTAAAAAGGTCCTAAAAAGGGGAGGCAGGGGTTGGGATTGGGTGCCATGGGTAACGGACTGGATGGAAATTGCGGCTGGGTTGGCCCCAGCAACAAAGAGTCCTGTGTCAGGGTGAACTAGTTGCTGGTTTTAGCAATGAATCAAAAGCCGAGATAGATCAAGGAAATCAAATCCCAAAATGTGCTCGTCAACGTCATCCACAAAGATCATATGGGTGAAAACACCCAACTGTCCAAGGTCCACCTTCGCTTTTTTCATGCCATATATTGTCCATGGTGAGCCATTCGCAGTCTTGAAGAGGCGCGTATTTGGGGCTAGGCTGCCATTGATATCTGTGTGGGAGGCAGGTAGGGAACAACTGCGTTGCCTCTGAGTCAGCAAGCCAAACTACCTTGGTTGTGTGATCTTAGACCCTGATGACTGCTTTAGCAGCCTCGGGCAGACAGCATGCAGGGGATACGGGCAATAAGGGCTCTGAGGTGGAGGTGCAATTCTGAACTGAAGTAAGGACGGGGGCAAGTGCTATGCGGTCGATGCCAACAGGGATCTCCAGAGTTGCCTATGTGCACTTGGGAAGGCATCTCTCTGCCTCCTTGCAACATTTGGCGTGGTAATGGCATACAAGTTTGTTGTTTTTGAAGGTGTAACGCCCACCTTCAGAGGAATAATGTGTGTTATCAGGAGGTAATTTGGTAGCCTTGTCAGGTTGGACGTGTCAACGATGGCGCCAGTACCCTTTGCCAGAATTTTGAACTCGGCTGTAACGAGACTTGTAATGGTGGCGCAAGGCGTTGATGGAGGAACCCAGGTCGGTGTCCGAATCAGATGAATGATCAATGGCAATGGAGCCAAGGAATTGTCCTGGTTCTTTGCTTTGATCTAGATACCGGGCCGCACATTGGACGATCTCGTCAAGGCTAAACAACGGTTCCTTTTGAAGTGCTTGGGATTTTAGAGGGCCTGAGAACTTTTGTATAAACTGACCATTGAAAGCAAGCAATTTAGTAGCCCCGTCAGGACCGCACGGCCAAAGGGCCAAAAGATCCTCCAAACGGTATCGGGGGCGCGATCACCAATGCGTTAAGTCTGGAATTCGTGCATTTTCTCGTAGAAACTGCGCTCTGATTTTTTCACGACTGCGGCCTTGAATTCTTGTTACGGCGCGCAGGTGGGGTCAGAGGCAAGAGCGTTGCATTTCTTGATGGAACGGAGATAGCGTGTGAGGTCTGTGTCATCAAGGGCACCAATCATGTGAAAATACTTAATGGATTCCTTGGTGACGTGTGCCAAATGAAATTGGACATCAGCGCCAACAAACCATTTCTCAGGCTTGGTGTGGGTCAGTTTGGATACCTTAACGGACACTGCGGCTACCGGGCAGGAGGAGGACTGGCCGCTTGCATGGCGGCGGTGAGAGCCATGCCGAGAGGTGGCGTGAGATCAATCAGGTCAGTGGGCGTGTCAAGAAATACAGAGCCAGTAGCCATAACGACGAAAAGACAACGAAAAGGGCAAGTCGACCTAAGACGCGTGGGCGTGTCGACCGAGGACGCGTGAGCATGTCGACAACTTTAAGGCCGCGTAGTATAGGGGGTCACCACTTTAGGGGAAGTAAGGTTGGATACGTCCACTCGTGGTTCGATCTAGTATTCAACCGTTTATTCGTCTTCATTCAGGGTGATACCCTACAGTATCAACACCAAGATACTCTCTGTGAATATTTGAGAGCGGCAAAGTGAACGTTGAATGAGCCCGACAAAGAAAAGAAGTGGAGTTTATTTTTCAAACTAGCCTGGATTCTTGAGGACTTGAAGGGGGTCACAAAACTCACTTCAAGCCTTTACGGTAGCAACAATTCATGCTAAAACCTGAGTTGGGTTAAGGGAAAGAAATAGCTGATTTTTTTGGACCCACAGCAACGCTCTTTGTAAAGTAATGAGTGAAAATTTGCGATTCCTTCTACGACGGTAATGTTATTTTGTGAGCAATCAATGCTAGAAAAATGCAAATTGTCACTCAAATGTATTAGAATGATGCAACTTTATCCGGAAAAAATGGCTTCAGGTTATTCAATACGGTTTCCAATTAAAATTAGTTAGCATTGACATTATTTGATGTGATCGGACTTGTACGGGGGCCTTTGATTTTTTACTTTTTGCTGGACTTGCAAAGTCTTTTACTAAAGTCATGTCTTGAAAACTAGCCTGTGTTTTAGCATGTAAGCAAAAGACTCGTTTGCCTAATTTTTCTAGACGAGTTTAGACTCGAGTCCTTTAAAAGATTCTCCCAAATCGAGTGAAAGACTCTAGTGCACTTGGACTCGCCCCAGCACTATTACACATAACAAAAGCTCTGTAATTTAAAAAGATAATCCCTTTACCCCATTCCCCTTTGATCTCTTCTTCTCCTTTGCATTTCCTGTTCACTTTTGTTTTCTTTTTTATTGATGTGGTGTGGCCGTGTATGATTGTAGATTTTTGGCCTACCGCCCTCTATTTCTGTTTGAGTTTTAAAGGAAAAGCAAAAAACTCTGTGGTCCGATGGTTTTAGGGGTGCATGTAGATAAATGTGTTATTTGCTTGCCTGTGGTTGATGATACTTTCGGTTTTGCCCCAAGGTAATCGGCATTTGAATCGTTGATCAAAAAACCTTTGAAGACATTGCTGGAAGTCGGATATTTTCCAATCCTCATTGCAAGGTTCGTTCTTTTTCGACACCTTCCTGATAATTTCCCGTTTTAAGATAAAAGACGTGCGAATTCCAGCTTGATCCGTCGAAATTGGAAGAATAGTGTTTCCGAAAGAAGAGGCGGCCTTGTTCCACGTGAATGATCCTGGATCGTGAATGAAGACCAATGCCATATTGTACCGGGTGGGCCACAGCCCAAATTGGATAGCATTACGAGGACCCAGATCAGAATCCGTTTTCGGTGTGAATGTATGGCAACCGGATTCTGGCCACATTGGATTTGCGTCCGTGGTCCAAAGATCGTTCTGATCTAAGACCAAGTGGTACTTATTATCTTGAGCCTGTGAGAAGGCGGACATCACTTCGGATCGACGAGGAATCGACTCCTGAATGGCCTCGTTCCAAACCTGCTGAGATTGACCTTCCAGGTCTAACAATAATTTTTGGGTTTTATTCTTGCTCCAAGTGAATTCGACTTTGGAACCCGACTTCAGTAAAGAGCACACAGTGATGCATGGGAACCGCACCTTGGATCCATAGGACATGTGAGATATAGAGATAGAGAAGTACTCCGAGCCCCATTTTTCAAAGGAGCTGAGATTGAAATAGACAGCAATGAGTAAAAGAAGGACCCATAGAAAATATCGGCAATAATTCCTCAGACCAGTTGCACTCTTCATGATTGAAGTTGCACTAATGGTTTGGCAGTCTCTACCGTAATCACATTCCCTCAACTCCTTTTCAAACCGAGTCTTTCTAAAGAAAGTTTGTTTAGTGTCCAAAGATGCATTGTTTTGCATGAACGGAGCTTGTATAAAGGGAAATTAATCCTAATTATGTTCATTATTATTTTTTGAGCGAGCCCCATTCGTCTCAGGTTTTTAACGGTATACTCAAGTTCAAAAAATCGACCAAATCGGGAAGAAGAAAGGAAACCGATATTGTACAATGAAACAGTAATAGTACAGAGCTCAATGTCTGAAGAGAAAGGCCATGGCAACCATCAACTTCCAATATGGGGATTGATTTATTTCACATAGATATTAGCATTGTTAGTTGATTTGGGAAAGGAAAATTGAAGGCATTTTCATGACAACAGTTTTTACTGCATTCTTAGGTTTTCGTGTGTTAACAAATCTTTAGCACTGTTTCAGTCTAAAACTGTTGGTTGGCCATTTCCAGTTTTATCATATGGTGGTACAAATATCAAAATAAGATCTGAAAAGGTTCGAACTAACCTGTAAGGGGTACGTGGGCGGGGTAGCAATGTAATCATTAAAGTATCCCTCAAGGCAAAAATGTAAGCCGTATCAATTGTTATAATGTATTATAGTGAAACACCTTTCGATGAAGTCGACATTGAGTGATAATGTCATTGGGTGATAATAGCGACTAACAGAGTGGTGATGGCGTCAGAACGAGGCGCCAACGAGTCCCAAGACGGCCATCGGTGAGTAGACAGGCCCAAAGCTATAGGCCCGAAAGAAGTGCAGTGTGCAAATCATGAATGTAACAACTTTAATTAGGATTCCTGAACATTAACCGCAATAGAATTGGCAAATAAAGAAATGTACCCCTTTAACAAGTCAGCACCCCTGCTAACCCAAAAATTGCGCAGTCTCTTTTGATTCCCCCCCCCCACTAAGAATATGCCGATCATAAATTAGGGAAAGGCGAAACTAACAAGGAAAAGCCAAGATAAAAGAGTGGTCAGTTGATATTCATAACCTGCCTTGCCATCAACTCCGGCTCATCATTAAGCCTCCATTGTATAGTAAGGTCCATCTTGAATATATTCACTAAGTCTTTGAACACTCCAGCTTTAATCATTTCATCACTGGTCAATTCGGAGTCGCTATCCGTTTCATCACAGTATATTTATACATTTCGGTCGCAGGAACATGAGAAAATACAGGGGTTGACAGGTATTTCGCTCCTCTTTATCGACCTTCTCAGGGAAGTTTGGTAATTATCTAAAAAAAAAAAAAGTCTGGTTAATCTTCAGCTCATTTAGTGTACAATTCTTTTATCAGCTTTTTGGCTTTGCTTTGGCATTGCTCATATTTTATCACGATTGGTATATTCTCCCAAATTTCTACAGTCCTTGTAATTGTTGATTTTTTTGTTGCTTGAGGCGGAAAAGTTCTTGATGTGGCCCGTCTTGTTTCTTTTGTCCCTATGTGTTCTGCTATCCGACCAACAGTCAATGGATGCGTCTGCCATTGTTGACCACATTGCCAGGCCAGAGTTGTTGCCGCGAGGAGGGCTATATCTCTAATTGAGGCTTGATTTGTCTTGACGAGTAATGCATCATAGCCAATATTTCTCCGACGTGGCAACTGAAGAGCAGTTTTCATTGCTACACCATGGAGAGAGCAGACTTTTCTTAATGTCGGATCATCTTGTTCAAGGACATTCACTTAGATCTCGATGCCGTATCGGAGTTTTGAGGTAGGTATTGGCTCAATCATTTGTAAGACCACGTCTTTTGGAAGGTGCCAGCTAAGGCGTCGCAAGATACCAGTCCTCTTTCGAAGTTCCGGCACAAGGTTATCTAAGTGGGATTTCCAGATCAGCTGTTTGTTGAAAGTTATACCTAGTAGCTCCATTGATTTGGATTCCAATATAGATGCATTGTTTCCGACGACCAAAGGGCTCTCATTAGACCTCCCAAACATAATAAACTTGGTCTTCGAGGCGTTTGCTGCCAGTCGGGACGCTCTCATGAAATTGAAGATTTCGCCAGCAGCAATGGTTAGGCCTTTTCGCACTTCCTCACTCGTCTTGGCCATTTTGTAACAAGTCGTATCATCAGCATAGCTAAGCACTTCTCCACCCGTCACCCACTCTTCGATGTCGGCAACCATTACGAGAACAGCAAGGGCCAGATAATTGAGCCTTGAGGGTTTCCAACCGTCACTTCAAGCATTGTAGAAGTAGCCCCACCGTATTCAATGGATTGCTTTCTCTCAGACAAATATGATCTCACAAGTGAAGTAACATTGAAAGCCGCGCCATAGGTCCTCAGTTTATCAGTCAGTATATCGACGTCCAACGTGTCAAATGTGACCGAAAGGTCAAAAAATATTGCTCCACATTGGAGCCGTGCTTGGCGAGCGCTGACCCAATCATGATGGGCTGCTCCAGCGGCTTGGGCAGTTGAACATCCTGTTCGAAAGCCATATTGGGATTTAGGAAAAACGGTCCTTTGTTCTAGATACCCTTCCAGTCGCTTCCTCATAATTTCTTCCAGAATCTTGCTAGCCGTCGGGAGAATGCGCACGGGCCTGTAGTTCGCCACGTTGTCTTTTGTTTTCTTTTTGTGCATAGGCAATACACGTCCACACTTCCAAATTACAGGTATTTTTCCGCATCGGAAAATTGACTATGAAACATAATGGGACCGACAACACCTCAGGAGCTAGCTTCAGCAAAGCCAGAGCAATGCCATAGATATCAGTGATCTTGGAGTTTTTCATCTTTCATATAGCGCTCACCACGTCTTTCTCTTTTATGGTTTTGAACGCAAAATTGTTCCGTGTAATCGACAATTTTGCTGCTCTTCTTTCGGCCCCCCCTTAATGGGTTCCTCAAAGGAGGTCCAATATTGTCCTGGATCTTCTTAATATTTGTTAGAAAGAAATTGTTGAATTTTTCTGCTGCCTCAGCCATTTTCAATACCTTTCCATCTTCTTTAATTGCAGTAGTGATTGAGGCATCGTGGCCCGTGGTTTCTTTGACAATTTTCCAGACTTCTCGCCATCCCCTTTTGATCCTCTCCTGGGCTTGAAATATGGATTCAAGGCGGCTTTTTTAGTACATGCTGCTCTGAGGCTACGTAGCTTGGCTCGCTGGCCTTTGCTCCTGGCGTTGTCCCTTTGTCGACGTAACTTGCATAGACTAAGGTTAGGTCTCCCAAACCTCTTTTGTTTGTTATCCACGTTCCTCAAAGGCGCATGTGTTCAAAGCAAAGTCTCAAGTGGCTTGGTTGGAATGACTTTTCTCTGACGAGCCCTCTAGGCAAACCAATTTCGTCGGTAAGTAACTAAGCAAATCTTAATGCTTCGTTGCCATTCACTTAAATTAGGTTTCCAAAAATCACAGGCAATGAGAAGGCCATTGCAACGAATCCAATTACTTAATCACGCCGAAACGAATAGAACTGATCTCGGCAGAGAAGTGTCGTCACTTTTGAAGAGTACAAGTTGAACCCTAAACACGCCCTGAGCCCCTTGGGCTTTAAAATGGCAATTTGAAAATCAATAATCCATGAAGTCAATCACTCACGGAATGTCTCCAATCAAACCGGCCCAACCTATTCAATTCATGAGCGGGTTTCTCTGACTTAGCTTTCTTTATATGGTCAACTTGATGCTAGTGCTCTTGAAAAGTTTTTTTCAACTTAAGTCAAAGCATCAAAAGCCAAATTTGCGCCCAACTTGAAAAGCAGTCAAATGTAATTTAACAATATGTATTCTCGGTGTGTTGTTTATCATTGTGTAAATATATCTTTTATGATATTTGTCTATCTTTCCCAAGAGCTTAAAAGTGAGTCGTGTAACTCCTGTTCCTACGATTCCAAACTCGAACAAGATTTCGAACTTCCGTCCTGTGTCAGTGCTACCACTACTGTCAAGGCTGATTGAAAAAGCAGCCAATGAACAATTGATGGCTTTTGCAGAGGAAAGAAAGGTTTTACCCGCTAGTTCTCAACATGGGTTTCGAAGGACAGGGACACTTTTCAGCGCCCACACAACATCTATGACAAACTCAATGCCTTTTCTACAGAGGGTAAGACAGCTTGTGTAACATTTGACTTAAGTGTGCTTTTGATTGCTTTAGAGTTTGGTGTGCTCTCGAGAAAGCTAGCCAAACTAAATTTCCGGAGAGAATTCGATCAAGTGGCTTCGCTCGTTCTTCAAGGACCGTCATACCGTGTCAGGCTAGGCTCCGAGATCTCGCGAGACCTTCGAATTAAGATATGGTGTCCCCAAGGAGCTACGATCTCAACTACTCTTTTCATTCTCTACACTTCGGATTTACCGCAACACTCCCTATGTCGGAGGACTTGGCCTCTCATCCTATTGCGATGATTTGACTCTCTGTATGAAAGCTCAGGACGACACGCAACTAAAATCAAGGATAGAGGCTTATAGCAAGCTCGTTTTGGACTACATAGCAATCAATCGAATGAAATCCAACCCTGGAAAGACAGGTCTTTTGGTGATACGAAAGAGGAAAAGTCAAACCGATCCAATGTCCGTAGAACTCGGTGGTGCTCAGGTGGGAGAGCAAGAAGCTCTCAAAATCCTAGGATTGACGTTCCAATCCAATCCCACTTTCGACAAACATATTGCTTATCTCACGAAGGAAGTGTATCGTACATTGGGTATTCTAAAAATTCTACATAACGAGGTTCGAGAAGCTCCATGGACCGTGGTCCATGGTCTGGCCTATGGGAAAATCCGTTACTGCTCGGCAATCTATCTACATGTGCGTTTCACTGAACATGACCCACTCAACACCTCTCAAAACCGACTCCAGATTGCTCTTAATGATGCTCTTATCAGGAAAAACAAGACACGACCATATTAGAATCGAGCAACTCTTCTCCGACAATGGCTTCCATTCATTGAATCAAATAGCCATTCAGAGCTCTTTAGTGGAAGTTTGGAAGATTATCAAAGATGGAACGAAAGGAACAGATAAGTCTTTTCTGCTGTGGTTGGTCCCCCATAGCCACTAGAAGTACAGTCCGACGTGACCTTCGGCCTCCTGCGCGGGGCAATCATTTTTCTACTAATGCTGTCAGACTGTATAATGCTCTTCCCGTTGAATCTCGAACTGATAAAAACATTCGCTCTTTCAAATCCGCCATCAATCAGTCGTGCCAAGTTATCCCTTGTGATATGTTGTTTCCATTTTCATGCACTAGTCCTAATCATGCCTGATATGTGTACCATGTGCCAAAGATGACCTCACCTTAAAAGTACTTTACTTATTAAATTACATTCAAATCAAATCAAAATCATATTTATAACATATGATATCTTCCAGCATTAAGATTGAACCTGCTATCCCTAGTGAGCAGATCTTGCTTTGTCCATTCTGCCTCCTAGACTGATCAGGATTTTGCACATCCTTAATATTTTTTGAAAAATATAAATCTCAGTTCATTACGTGAAAAACAAAAATGTCAGAGCGCAGCAAGTGTAGTGCAGAACAAATTTGTTGAGAAAATTAACTTTTTTAAGTTGCATGAAAGTAATGGTAAGTCAATTTTTCCGAATATAAAGATGTGCCTGATTTTAAAAGGAGAAGTTCATTGCTCAAACAAAACTAAGTTTCAAGTAGTATCTGAAAACATTGCAATAATAAAAGAGCTACTTCAGATTGATGGAATACATAAGCAGGTGGTCGGTAAAATTCTGCAACTTTTTTTCATACCTGCGCGTACTATATGTTTTTCGAAAAAATCGGGTTGTAAAATTTCACATTTTCTCCTATAATTGACCATAATTCTTGAAAATTATTATTGTTTTTCTAGATAAATTAGTGTTGCATATGTGTCACATATATTTTTTGGCGGAAATTGCATTATGAATTGCAGAAAAATGTCATACGTTGTTGTTAAAATTGCAAAATTAGCAGGTGCAATAAATTTGCAGAAAAATCTCGCCTGCGCAAGTTTCCTGCCTTGAGATTTGAGTTCAGGTGGCGGTGGAAGCGTTCTACGAGGCCATTGGAGCAGGATTGATCAGATGTGTAACCTGTGTATAGATGTGCCACAAAGTTTGGCCATTGAGTCCCATACTCGACTTGTAAATTGAAAACCCCGATCGATGTGATATTGCAAGGAACTCCATAGCGGGATATCCATCCGTGAATTAAGGCTCTGCCAACTGACGCAGTGTCTATAAAGTTCAAAGGAATCGCCTCTGGCCAACGAGTGAAACGGTCAATCATTGTCAGGAGATGATTGAATCCTTGACTGGGTGAAAGAGGGCCGGCAAGATCCACGTGGATGTGGTGGAAACGCTTTGAAAGAACAGGGAAGATTACACGGGGAGACTTTACGTGGCTATGTACTTTGACCCGTTGACAGTGTAAGCATTCTTTGGCCCATTTTTGATGATGATGATGATGCTTTATTTAGGGTCTCGTGCATAGTAAAGGAGTAAAAGAAAACATTGACGAATAATGGTTAAGGAATAAAAAGATTTGAGAACCCTAGGTTCACCCCATAAACCGAAAGGCTTGTTTTCATGGAGGGAGCTTGACTAGATTGATGCCACTGTGCAATCCTCCGCTTTGTTCCAAGAAAGGTGTCCGGCTTAGAGAGCTCGCTCAGTCAACCCTGTGACCTTTCCCAAAATACCAAAAACAACAACAATATAATGCCTGGCTTATTCAGATGTCTGACATGAATAGCAATTGGGAACCGCACAGCCAGTTGAGTACGAGGTGTAGCCTTTAGCTGCCTCCTTGAGAGTACTAAAGGGCTATTTTCTGATTTTGGTAAGAACTCTTTTCACGCTTTCTGTTTATTTCCCGGATAAAGATCTCCCCCCGGTAGGGGGCGCACGTATCTGTTTCCTCAATTGAATCTCGAAACCTCTGTTTTACTCAATCTCTCACGTTTGGGGCGTGACACTCCCCACTTGATGGGGGTTTGTCCAATATTTACAAAATTATCTAGTTGTTTTCTTCCAGTAAAGCCAGTTTGTTGCAGTGCCTCCGAATGATGGCTCCAAATGGAATCCGCAAGTCTACCGATCGAATTGTGTTGTCCCGTCCTTCAACCAGATGTTCGATTCGGCCGATTTTCCATTCATTTTTGGCCGAATTGTCGTCGCGGATAAGAACTACTTCTCCTTCGTGGATCTTCGTTTCATTCTTCCTAAACCACTTCTTAGTAGGGGAAAGTGCTAGGAGGTAGTCATTTCTCCAGCGTTTCCAGAATGAATTCACCAGAGCTTTGCGTTGCCTCCATTTTGCTGCGAACTTGGGTTCATTATCGGGGTTTGTCGGTGCTCCCGGTCCAGGGAGATGTAGCAGATCTCTTCCGACACACAATTGCGCTGGGGTGATCGGTAAAAGAGTTTCGCCCTCTTTAACAGTTGAAAGGGGACGATTATTGACTAAAGCTTCGCACTCGAGTAAAACAGTTTTTAATTGTCGAATAGTTAAGGTAGTGCAATGTAGGGTGATCCGCAGGGCCTTCTTTGTCAGCCCTACCATGCGTTCGGTGACACCATTGGTCATGGATCTGACGAAGTCGAGAACTGAAACTGGAATTTGTACTTGGAGATTTCCTCTCTGGCTTTTTCCCAATTAATTGAGTTGTGGAGTCTTTTCAATTCTTTTTCTGCTAATTTGAATGTTTTGGCGTTGTCACTGTAGCACAATTTAGGGATTCCTCGGCGAGCCATCAAGCGCCTGAACGCAAGAAGGAATGTCTCTGTTGTGAGATCTGTTACGAGCTCTAGGTGGATAGCTCGAGACGTAAAACAAGTTAATATGCATCCATACACTTTGGATGGGCCCCTCAGGTGGAGACAGCTTTGCTCCTCGCACTTATGTTGGACTAAAAGCGGGCCAAAAAAGTCCATTCCTACTATTTCAAAACACATGGCAGTTCCGTTCAATCACTCAGGTGGCAAAAGGGCCATTTTTTGTTGAAGAGGGGAAAGTTTTCGGCATTTGGGTGCCTTGCACAGATTGGTGATCCGCTTGACTTCTCTCCGGTTTCCAATGATGTGGAACCTTGTCTTTACCATGGCCAGCAGTTGTTCAGTTCCACAATGTAAGTGTAGTTGATGAAGGTGAAGAATGAATATTTCCATAATTCGACAATGTTTTGGCAAGATGATAAGGAATTTGACGTTTGTGTTCAATTTGTCACTTAATCGCAACCGAGATTCACTGTGCAAGAGACCATTTTTCAGAATGGGTTGCAGACAAACCAAACGCGAGGTCGTCTTGATCGTGTTTCGCTCTTGAAGAGCTTTGACTTCGCTTGGAAATGCCCCCGCCTGGCCATGCATGAACCATAATTTTTCTGCTTGATGAAGTTCCTGAATTGTGAGAATGGACCCCTGATGGTTTGGATTGGGCTGACGGAGAGTGTTGCAAAACCTTAAAACCCAAGCAGTCGTTCGGATGAGTTTACACCAAGAGTTATTCCGCAGAAGTAGTGTGCTGAGGGGGTTCTCATTCTGAGAGTTCTCGTCCTGAGGTGTCACTAGAACAATCGATTGGAGGATCTTTTTCTCTTCCTGACGATCCTCTTCTAACATGTCTTTTGTTCTGATCTTTGTTTTCTGGGCTGGCCACGTTTCTTTTGGTTGCTGAAGGAATGATGGTCCATTCCACCAGAGAGAGCTCGAAAGGAGCTCATGAAGATTAACGCCTCTTGAGACAAGGTCGGCTGGATTGCTGTTGCCGGGACAAAATTGCCAACTGCTTTGCAATGTCAAATCTGTAATGGCTTTCACTCGATTCCCCACCCATTGCCTCCACTTCAAATGACCCTGCTGTATTCTCAGGAGATTTAAGAGCGAGTCCGTGAAGTATATACACTCCAAACCGTTCAAGGCCTTTGCCACATACGATCCGCTGCGGGCTGCGCACAAAGCGCCCAACAACTCCAGTCGGGCAATCGACAATTCGTTATGAAGTGGGGCACACCTCGATTTGCTGAAGATTAGGCTGGAGGAGACAGTGCCTTCATCGCCCGTAGTAACAAGGTATACCGTTGCTCCGTAAGCGTGCTTGGATGCATCTCCAAATGAAGCCAAAAACGACACTGCTTTTTTACTGTACCCAACCCAACGGGGGATTGTGTGGTTGGTTAGCAGTGGGACTTGATTAGTCCATTTAATCCAGTTTTCGGCGATTAACTCTGGCAAGGGGTCATCCCAGCTCAATTGCAACCTCCACATTTGTTGCATGAGGATTTTCGCCTGAAGGGTGAATGGAGATATATATCCAAGCGGATCATACACGCTGGCAAGCAACTCTAACATTGCACGTTTTGTTGGCCGCTCTGTAGACGAGATCTTGGATTTTACTTTATCCAAGAAATTGAAGCTTAGCGTATCATTTCTGGTGTCCCACTGAAGTCCCAAAGTGCTTACCACACCAAGAAGGCAGCAGCTTTGATCTAATTTGGATAGTACGAGGGGACTGTTGCTGGCAAACTTGTGAGATTGGAACCCACCGAGTGTTAAGAGACTGATGATCTGTTCCAAGAGTGCTTGAGCTGATTTTTCGTCATCTGCTCATGTAGCGAGATCGTCCATGTAGAGATTATTTCGGAGTTCTTTTGCAGCCAAATAGTGTGAGTTTTGGTGAAGTTCAGCGGTTTTTAAGAGACACCATATAGCCTGAATGGGCGAAGAATTTAGTCCAAAGGTCACTGCTGTCATTCTGAAGATTGTAACTTTTTCCTTTGTGTTAAAATTCCTCCACAAAAAACGAAGTGCATCCTGGTCTGTGTGGAGTGCAATGACCAAAAACATTTTTGTGATGTCGGCAATAAATGCAAACTTTTTCAATCTGAATCGCAATTGAAGTTGAGCGATGTCAGTCAGTAGGTTTGGTCCCGTGTACAAGAGGTCCTTGAGATATCTTTTGGAATTCGGATCTTTGCTTGACGCATTCATGACCACTCGGCATTTTGTAGTGCTGTTGGCTTTCATAATTGGATGTGTTTCAAGGTAGTAAAAAATCGCCCATCTACAGGGATTACGTCCTTTTCTGGAATTTTTTCTGCGGTCCCAAATTTTTCCATAGTTGAGTAAGCTTCATTGAGCAAGCTTTGATGTTCGGTTTTGGTTCTGTTTTCCACACTGGCCATGACAGCTTTTGCTCGGTGAAAATTTGAAGATATAATGCCTCTTGGATCTTCTTTCCACAGGAGACGAGTGCTCCATTTCTTTTTGGCAGTATCATAACTAGAGACTCCTCTTCTTCGACTGAGAATTTGTCGTCCTTGGTTGTAATACCCAAATGTTCTTGGTCCCAGAAGCTTTGAAGGGATACCGGTGATCGTGAGGCCGTGATTAGAACTGTGGCATTTACGGCAGGCTCGAGATCAAGATCTTGTTGCTGTGGATCCGGATGGGCCCCACATATGATCCAACCCAAGCGTGTTTGTTGAGCGGCTGGTTCTTGGAGAACCAGTTTATTTCCCGGATAAAGATCTCCCCCCGGTATGGGGCACACGTATCTGTTTCCTCAATTGAATCTCGAAACCTCCGTTTTACTCAATCTCTCACGTTTGGGGCGTGACACGAGGCAGTGATCATTTCAGTGACATATCCGATCCATCTCTTGCTTGTAGTGGGTAAGTTTTACAATTTCATCTTGTTATCAGCAATGAATTGATTCCAAGTCTTGGGAAAAGCGTGTATGGGAAGTCGCTGGTACCAGGTCAACCTCGCTAATGGTAAGTTAAAACGAATAATGCCCCCTCTCATTTCTTTAAATTCATGCGAGTCTATTATTTGTGGAACGTAACCACGATAGCAATTGTACATGAATTTCAGCTGGTTTGCTTTTACTAAATCTTTTACCCTTATTATCATCCAATTTTTAAACACTTTTTTTCGACACTGGGCCGCCATGCCGTGCCAAACAAATCGCTCAGATATCATTTTAGGGTACTCATGACTTTAGTTGTCTAACACGAAATTTGTTTAGCTTGTGTTCCGTCCAGACATTGATTCCCACACTGGACGGGATTTACATAGATAATTTTGACCCAAGCACTAGGTGAAAACCTTGATAGCTCTCAAAGATGGAGAGCACCTAGTACATGGGCTTCAATTTGTTAGACCTATCTTAAGGCCTCCGGTTATCACCCTAATCAGGGCATATGAGTAAAAGTTCGAGCTTCCTTCATCAAGCCTCAAACTATCGTGAATCAATTGATTGACTAAGGATACAAATCGCTAGCTACCTCTACTCCCCACGGTTACAGACCAATCTCGGTTGTCTGGCATACACCTGGGCCAATTTTCAAGGCTAGCTATCCTGCAAAATGTGGTCACTATCCTAGTCTAAATGCGTCTATCAAAGTCGACCTCTACTCTAGAGTCTAACTACTGATTTCTGCTACAAGAGTGATGAGCTTTAGATACAGTTGAATACAAATCACTTGCTACCTTAACTCCCTACGATGCCAGCGCGATCTCGGTCGTCTGGGAAATCTAGGCTACTCTTCAAGGCAAACTGTACAGTTCAATCTACTTTTTTCATCACAAACACACCGCCTATCAGCTGTCTTGCTCCGGTAGGAAAAGTGGGGGAATTGTAGATGCCACTGGGAAAGGGGATATTCACATATGAAACACAATGGCTTTATATTACTGTTCGATGAGTGGCGAGATGGTTCAATGGAGATCCTCGGATGACGTCCACTCGACGGGATTGAAGGTCCACTAACAGAGTGACGAAGTGCTGTACTCAGACTCGGCACTTCCCAGGTCCTCTTGCTCTTGTGCACGGCTTCCTGGGTTTCCTACTCCCGTATGATGACAATCTCTGTCCTTCGAAACAGTTCCCACTTCTTGGCACCACAACAATGGCAAAGTCCCAACACTTAGCAATGGCAGGTGTTTCCTCCATGGAGAGGTTCAAAAACTCTGACTTCTCTCCTCGAGCTCCAAATTGTGGCTTCTTTCCTCGATGAAGGGTGATGGGTTACTCCTGCTCTCCTCGAGCACGAAAATGTGACGTTTCCCGCTGTCCTGGGGTTCACAAAGTGGGCTTCTTTGTTGTCCCTTTTCCTTGCATTCATTGCACTGATTGGGTTTTCCTTATCGCTTTACTTGACATCCCTTGATACCTCTTTGTTGCATTGTTGGATGCAGCACTGTTTCTTCCCAGTGTGTTGAGGGTGGGGTAGAAATCCAGTCTGAACTGCGATTTCTTGTCTATTGATCCCCTCTTGTTTGTCAAGCGATCCAAGTTGGCAATAATGATGTTTTTCCCGGCAACGCAAGTTGGAGACAACAGTTTTCACCCCTCTGTTGAACGCTTGTCCTACCCTGTTTCGTGCAAACAATCTCTCATTTGTCCAAATATTCGAATGTGCACGGAACAGCTTGTGCAGCGAGTGGGTGACCAGCAGTAAGAGTACTGATCAAGAAGGAGTAGTGTTTCTGAGCTATTTGACAGAAAACAACAATAATGCGTGTGGGTCTTCTTTCTCTTTTATTTTTTGTTCAACTTTTTAAAGTCTTGTTTTCCTCCCATAGGAGTGCACAAGCCTTTTTCTGCTCCTCTCTCCTTTTTTCTTGAATGAAGACAAGTCCAGTTTTTCTAGAATAAATATGTATCAACCTTCTCTGAGAAAATAGGAGCTTATAACTTTACCTCACCTTATTTGATAATTTGCTTTCATCTTATCAATTTGTAGGACAGATGAGAAAGAGGCACATCAAATGGAAAGTGAACTCAAACATATCATGAAATTGAAATTGTAAGTGGAAACAGGATCTTTATCAATTTTCTATATACGGCTGATTAGTTTTTCATCAATGCAAAATGGTATTGTTCCTCAGCTTTTAACTATAATTACAGTGCCAAGTTTAAAAATTATAATTGTCATTCAGATGATCAATCCATGGCCAAACTATATCTTGTTCATCGACAAAAACATCCAGTATGTAATTATTCAAAAAGTGAGGGGATAGGAAAGAACACTTTCACAACCTTTTTTACTTCCTATGTTGGTCTGTGAAATAAAAAGAGTAACTCAACAGAAGTCTAATTTCAACAGGCCATGTTCATGGTAGGAATTAGAATGAACAGATTAATATCAATGCGAATTTTTTGGGGATTGCTCGGTTCTCTTATTGTTCATGTTACTGGTCACGACCCAGCTGTTTTGCCCAAATTCTGTTGTAGGCAGTTGTAGTATTTGGCAGTTCTGCTCATTGGACATGCTCGTGTACAACTCAAGTATTCTGCTGTCGATATACATTCTGTTCCTGGCGTTCCACTGAGAGACTTCCTTTTGTCCTTTGTTCTTATTCCAATCATCTTACACATATACAACATGGCGCAGCAATAGTTTCCGTACCACGCCCCAACTATTCACACTTCTGCCCTGCAACCCGCTGACTCGCAACTAGAGTATCCATAGGAGCTCGTCGTCTCCTTCACCAATCTTCGTCACGATTCGTGAAAATGGGCCTCAAGGAGCAAATCGCCAACCGCAAGGCGCAGATTTCGAAGAAGTTGCAACTCGTCCGCGACCTCAACAAACCAGAGGCCGATGTGGACAGGTTATGGCGTCTTCTTGCAGACGCTGAAAAGAAAATGGACGAGATGATGGATTTATACGACGATGTCGCCATCAAACAAGAAATCGGAATCGAGGTGGACGCCATCAATGCGGACAAGGCCAAGGCCACAGACGAATGGGCTGCAAATATCAGCAAGGTAGCGGAACTACTAATGTCCCGCACCGTTATGAACCGTGATCACCAATCGCCTCCAGTGCCGTTGGTGCCTTTAAGGGCACAGTTCAAGCCTGTTTCGGACTTAAAACCCCCCCTATTATCAGCCGAGTCCGAACCTTCTGAGATGAGAGTGTGGCTGGAAAAATTTCAAGCCTATTATAAGGCCTCTCACATCGAAGCTTTGGACATGGATGGACAAAAAGCAATGTTGAAAAACTTCCTTCATAGCGACCTATGTGCTGCTATCAACATTGACGTCGATGATGCCACGTCAATTGAGGCGTGCTATGTCGTCATTGAAAACCACTTCTTGGAGCTTAAACCACTATTCACACGCCGGTTAGCTTTGTTCAAAATAAGGAAGGATGGCCGTACCTTCAAGGATTTTATGGCCGATCTCCGACGTCAAGCTCGAGAAGCGGAGTTGTCCTCGATCAGTGCAGCTCAACTGATCGTCTTTCTGGCATTGGCTGGCTGCCGCGACGACCCTCCTCTGTTCGCGAAACTGCGGGAGATGAAGGATCCCGATTTGAATGACCTCGCGAGCAAGGCGGCACTCCACGAGGGGATGCTGACGGACATGGGTAGCCCATCCCCGGTGGGGACTTTGATGAAGGTGGAGGCCATCCCATCCGCGGAGGCCATTTTGGCCACAATCGCGGCCAATTGTAAAGGATGTGGCCAACCTCATGCCAGGGAGTACTGCCCATTTCGGGACAAACCATGTTTTGCGTGCGGCAAGGCGGGGCACATCAAGAGTCTGTGCCGCCAGCGTAGCCCCTCGGGTAGCCCGAGTCCATCACGGGGACGACCTCGAGAGCGGGGCCGCCAAGGATCACCCGGTGTCCGTTATAACGCCGAGTCAAGTCGATCTCCGTCAATCACTCGATTGAACACGGTCCAATTGAGATCTACGGACGAAATGACTCTCATCAGTATTATGTGTAAAGACAAATGGGGGAAATTTATCATGAAAGGTTTACCTGACTCTGGTGCAGCTAGGACCGTAGTGCCGGTGTCTATATGCCCGGAGGGCACAACCCTGGAGTCATCTCGCACGTTGCTGTTTGCGGCAAACGGAACGCCGCTAAAGAATATGGGGAAATTCAAATTCATCGGCAATGCTGAAGGCGGTCCACAAGCTATGGTGTCCGCAATTGTATCTCCGGACGTCGGAAATCACGCACTCTTTGGCAAGAAGGATCTTCAAGCCCTCGGTATTTTACCTCGTGATTTCCCCGCCGTGCATCGTTGTCGGACCGAGGTGAACAACATAGCCACCATTGTTGGCTTACCGGCCAAGACCACAGGGAAACAGGAGTCCCCCATTAATCCAGAAAGACACCTCGAATTGTCCACAGAGCAACACGAGGACATCGAACGGACCATAGGACGGCTCAAACACAATGGTATCCGGGAACACGTCATCAGGGATTTTTTTACTCGATCTGCTGACGTGATGGTTTCATCCCTCGGTGATGCTGCTGGGTCCATGACTGGTGGCCCGATGAAAATTGAGCTTGCTGCTAATAAAGATTTTAACCATACCATGTGACAACTGCTCGATCGGTGCCCATCCATTATGAGAAACCAGCCAAGGACCTCTGCCAAGAACTTATAAAGGCCGGTATGATGAAGAGGTGCACTCAGAATACCACTTGGTGCGCCCCCGCACATTTTGTGCCGAAACCTGGTGGGAAGGTTAGATTAGTTGTTGACTACCGAAAGCTGAACCAGGCCACGAGAAGACCAGTACATCCGCTCTCGTCGGTGACCGATCTAATGCGTCAAATTTTACCTGAGAGTCGGTGGTTTGCTAAGTTGGATGCCGTCCACGGATATTTCCAGGTTCCATTGGACGAGGAGTCGTCTTATCTATGTGCGTTTCTTCTACCGGATGGCAAATATCGTCCCTTGGTTGCACCCATGGGTTGGAAGGGCTCCGGGGACGTATTCAGCCTCCGCACCGATCTGGCCTTAGAAGAACTAAAACGAAAGAAATGGATAGCAAAAATCGTGGATGATATTTGCGTCCAAGCTGTAACTCTACCAGAGTTATTGGAACGACTTGACCTTGTCGTTCAAAAGTGCCGTGAAAATGGGATTAAACTCTCCATCAACAAGTTCGAAATTGGAAAGACGGTCAAGTTTGCCGGTTTTGTCGTGTCTGATGGCGGGCTAAAACCGGACCCAGCTAAACTGGAAGCGCTGAGGGCTTTCCCAAGTCCTAAATCAGTAACAGACCTCCGATCATTCCTTGGTTTAGCCAACCAGCTAGGTGCATTTGTGCCAGATTTGCAACACGCTACCGTTAAAATCCGAGAGTTATTGAAGAAATCATCGGCATGGTTGTGGTTGCCCGAGCACGAAGTCGAATTCTGCAAAGCAAAAGAAATATTAACTTCACCAGCGGTCGTCAAACCGTTTAATCCTGATTTACGGACCCAACTACTTACCGATGCGTCCAAACTCCACGGTCTTGGATTTGCCCTCATCCAACGGGAATCGGCAACCGATGGCAACGGGAAAATTCGGTTGGTCCAGTGTGGATCTTGTGCACTATCACCAGCGCAGAAAAATTATTCAACAGTTGAACTGGAGATGAGCGCGATTTGGTTTGCCGTGCAAAAATGCAATTATTACCTAGGAGGCATGCCGAGGTTTGAGGTCATCACTGATCATCGACCATTACTCGGCATATTCGAAAAACCACTGGCAGCCTTAAATAATGCACGATTACAGAGGCTACGGGAAAATCTTGATCAATACGCATTCTCAATAATATGGTCGGCGGGGAAGAATCACCTGATAGCTGATGCCCTGAGCCGCTTCCCCGTGTTCGCGGCTGATCCCTCACTCGACGTGACCCTTTGTGCCGCCATTAGTGAAGTTGATCCCGCATTCCAGACCATCCTCTCAAACATTGACGAAGAGTATATCCGTCTACGTGAATATATCTCCCAGGGCCATCCATTCCCAAGATCTCTGTCAACATATGGAGGGATCACACAAGAGGCTAGAATTGGCGAAGGAAGCGAGGAGGGCCTTATTCTAGTTGGTGAACGCGTGGTTGTCCCACGGCCAGCCAGGCACGCGATCCTGAAGCTACTCCACCTATCTCATTCAGGCATTACCAAAACTCTTGAGCTGGCTAAACAGCTCTATTATTGGCCAGGAATGGGTAATGAGATCCAGTTGTGGATCAAGAGATGCAAAAAGTGTGTCGAGAACTTGCCCTCTCAAACCCTCGAGCCCATTTTATTGGGTATTAATATGGCCTCTTACCCCATGGAAGCCGTGTCTGTTGACTTGTTTGAATTGAAAGGGAAACACTTCTTAGTGATGGTGGACCAATTTAGCGGCTTCCCATTCGTGTCAAGAATGGGAGTCACCACGACGGATGCTGCATGGGACAAACTGAAGCATTGGTTCTACGACTTTGGGCTCCCACGTCGTTTGAAATCGGATGGGGGACCTCAGTTTCGGGATCGGTTCATGCAATTGTGCTCCAGTCTCAACATCACATTTGAGACGAGCTCACCGTACAATCCACGCAGCAACGGGTTAGCTGAAGCGGCGGTCAAGTCCATGAAATCGCTGCTCCGAAAGTACGATGGAATCGATAGCGACGAATTTCGTGCGGCGCTCCTTGAATGGCGTGCCACCCCGCGACCGAATGGTCATGATCCCGCATTGGGATTCTTTGGCCGACACCTTCGGACCCGCCTGCCTACGACTAGGTCACTGGCCTTCCAATTAGACCAAACGGCGACCTTCAGAGCAGCCAGACAGGCCACGGACGACCGCCGGGTGCACGATGCCGGAGGGATGCCTCTACCCGAGCTGAGCCTGGGCAACATAGTCCACATCCAACACCCTGTTGATAAGCGGTGGTCTTTTGAGGCGGGGAAGATTGTCCAGAAATCAGAGTCCGGTCAATCTTACGTCGTTGAAACTGATGCCGGACGTTTTATTCGGAATAGGCGATTTCTGCGACCGGCTACTAATCCACCACCCAAGGAGGAGTTCACGACACCCACGATCGAACCACCCTCTCCACCACTATCGGTCCAGGAAGCTAGTCTACCCCTTCTCCGTCGTAGTCATCGGAACAGACGCCGTACAGTTCGCTTCAAAATTTGAGCGTCATAACGACCATCATCAAATCATAACAACAACAATAATATTCGCTCAAGGATGTGTCGAAGGACAGCGTGGGTAAAGGAGAAGAAGGATAACAACCATGAGAAAACGGGCTCGATGCTTACCTCCTCCAAGTGTTGCCCGCGTTCCTTTGTCTTTGGTTGCTATTGTTGCTGTTCTCTTTTCTTTTCTTTTACTTTATTTTTTTCGTATATTCGCGATGCTCCATACGGGGGGGGAGATGTAGTATTTGGCAGTTCTGCTCATTGGACATGCTCGTGTACAACTCAAGTATTCTGCTGTCGATATACATTCTGTTCTGAGAACAGAGAACATTCTGAGAGACTTCCTTTTGTCCTTTGTTCTTATTCCAATCATCTTACGCATATACGACAGCAGTTAAAGTCGTTAAAGTCATGAGTACCCATTTTAGCACTTGTTCGAATTGATGGATGGCTTAAACCATGAATTGCCTCAAAAGCCTTGAGGCAGAAGGAATTGGGTAACCAAGGTCTGGTTAGTAGAAATATCACACTGAATTATTTTTCCACTAGCCATGTCGACATTGCTCCAAATCAATCCCAATGGGGAGGAACGAATTCTTTGGAGATCTGAAAGTTGGGCGACAGCAACATCATCAAAATCCACAAACTCCCACACACTCCTTGCGGTAGGTAAAAACTACTGAAGGGCTCAAAATAAATCATCACCGGAGGTTGCAACTAGGGCTACCGATTTACGCTTTCAGTGGCATATGGCATTACTGGGTGAATATCGGAAACCTGCAACTTAGTCATAAAAAGTAACCCTGATTTTTCTTCTTTCAAAGCAGGGTTACTTTTTTGGTCAAACCTAACCGTGGCCAGATTTATTACATCTCCATCTAGAGCGGTATGATGGAAGTGGATATGAGAGGAATGAATGTCAAAGGTTGTTGAAGAATGTGGATAATTTGGAAGGTCTTCTCGCCAATCTCAACAAAGCTACAGAAGGGCGACAGTATGTGCTTGTGTTCAAAGCATTTAATGAATTGCACGAGACGTTTTTGGACAAAATTTGAAAATGCTTGAGAGCTTGCGCAATGTCCTTAATCCCCAAAGTGCATCTCATTGTCGATCATTTGGAGGATTTTATGAACAGCCGAGGAAACAAGCACATGAGATTATATTCCGTGCAAGCTCACGAGACTCTCCACTCATACTTTCAAAAGGCCTGGGAACGGTATTCTGTCAAGGAGATTTTAAGTGCTACTTATAAGAAAAATCTATTCAGGAGCGTCCTTGATGATAATGGCCTCCATGCCAAATGAGTGTTGCATGTTTACTTACTTGCCTTTTACTCCAAATACGTTTCACTCTGTCCCAATTTATATATCAAACTAGATGACCTCCAGAATAAAAATCAATTTTAATCTGAATCCACAATGAATTGTATGTACAGATATTTGTGAATGGACCAGATAACCCTTTTGGTTAAATTTAGAAAGATGCCACCGCAATTATTGTCGTTGGATCAGTAGAATAAAATGTGGAGTTGACATCATGGGTGGATTCCCACGCAATTGGGCACTGAAGCATATTACTTAACAGATTGACTAGTCCCATTGCTCCTGGCCTGGTTTGATGTGTCCATGACGAGAGCTTTGAGGTCCATTTAATGACTTGATAGCCACAGAGAATACAAACTTATCGGATTTGATGAGGCTCTAGAATCTTGTTGGATGCTTCCGGAGATTGATTTCATTTGAAAACTTTGACATTCGAAAAGTAACTTTAGAGTATAATCCCCCGTTTGGGCAAACTTGTAACATAGAAGAGGGGCGTTTTGTGATATTCCATTCTTCTATTAATAGTGTTAGTTTGATAATGAGTTGGTCATCCTCAATTCTGATTGGTGGAGAGCTCAGTTTGTCAAATGATGCGGCAATTTGATGCAAAATTATTCAGGGTGTCGCTCAAAGCTACTGAACCACATAAGATCCTTAATATTGGTGGTGTAGCGCCTATCTAAACTCCTTATTACAATCGATTGTCTCTAATTTTGGGCAGCTGACCATTGTTTACATTTTGATTCATTCTGTTTTGACCCGTGAATAAAGCTAGTCGTCGAAGACCTCTCTCGTTATTTGGGGCGCCAAATTGGAATCATAAATATAGGTTGTGTGACCAATACCATTATCTTCCCATTTGCGCTTTGTCCTTCTTCCACGTTTCGCTTCTCTTGATCATTCTTCTCCTGTCCGTTCTGCGAGGCAGACCATTACCGAACCACCCGAAATATATCTTCAATAGTTTTACTCCACTTCACTTATTCGGAACACGACATCATTCCGTGGCGCAGTCTGTTGCCCAGTTATTTGAGGGGGTGTAACCAACTTGCAACCGACCCTGAGGACGTCAATTGGTTGGACCATCACCCCATTTCTGGTTCGCCCTACACCCCTTGTTGAACTTTTGGATCTGGTGGTCAACGGATTTGTTTTGGTCAATCTCTCTTCATCACTGGTTCTACAAGTATATGTGTGATATCATATCATTTGTCAAGCTGTTCAAGCCTACTCCGGTTCATCTCTACCCAACACTTTCACCAGTTGAATACAATACCATAAACCCCATTACAATTACGTGTTTCCATATTATACTGTGAACCATGTCTAATAGGGAGGAGGTATTTAATCTAAAGGCTACTCGAAAAGGCTACAAAGGTTTAACAACTAGAGCTAAGCGAGCTGCATTAGATGCACTCGAATCTGATACTGAAGGTGAAGATCCGCGTTACCTAGAATCCAAGATTCGTTCTTGGGAGACTAAGCTGAACCAGTATCGTGATGCTGATGCCAAAGTAGTGTGCCATCCCGCCGCAGATGAAAACGACGTGGACAAGGAGTTGGATATCCACGAGGACATGTTTGATAAAACGGAGTTTAAATTTCGAGGTATACGTCAGGATTATGACCGTGATTCACTTAGTAGCATGTCAGGGAGCCAGATGAATGCTCCACGCAGTAGCCCCAATCCTGACTTGCCAAAACTCAATATCAAACGTCCTCCCATTTTGGAGGAGGACACCAATTTACGAACGTTTCTTCAATGGTGTCCATTGTGGAGTAATTACGCCACATTAATCTCAATGTCCCAACGAGATAGAGTGACCTAAGTATCACTTTTTTGGGAATGTTGTAGCCTAGGCTTTCTCTAAATCATATGACATTCTCTTGGAATTAAGTCGGACATTGGTCGGGAGGGGGATGATATTCTTTCTATCATTCGGGATTACTCAGGAGTGTCCATTTGGATATGAGAGATCTCCTCCAGGTATGGCAACAAGTTGGCCAAGACTAGACTAGTCTGTGCAATGTCATTCGTGATTTGGTGGAATTTGCCGATTTGTCCAAGATCACTGTCGACCGATTGTTGATTGCCCTCCTTCTTCAGGCAATCGGGAGCGAATCAGACAAAGCAATAGTGATGGAACGAAATCCTAAAACCTTTGATGAGGCTCGCCATCACATCTTAGAGCTCGAAACATCTCGGCATGATGCCAAAGATATGTCCTCTTCATCTCATATTAATGTTGCTCGTACCAAATCTACATACAAATCCAAAAAGAATAAGCCGTTCCCCAAACCATTGTTCCAAACTTCAAATTGCGAAAATTGTGGAAATGCCGTTCATCCAAGAGATAAATGTCCCGCACAAAGAAGTTTCTGCCGCTCTTGTAATCAACAAGGTCATTGGGACAAAGTTTGCAAGTCTAAGACCGCAAAATACGGCAAATATGGTGTGCTTAAACATTTTTCATCTCCTTTTTCTTGCGTTGGGGCTTTGAAACAGCGTTTTGCATCTTCGGATTTACCTCGGAAGGTCTCTAATGAGGTTGAGGTCGATGTTGTCCCGGGCTATATTGGTGGGAAATCGATCAAGAACAGCTTTTGTGCAGACAATGGTGCCGACATTTCTGTCATGGGTTCGACCGTCTTTCGATACCCGGATTGGAGAAAATCGTGGCACTTTCTTCGGATTTTTCCGATCAAATTATTGGAATCGACGGGAAGCCAGTTCGCCAACGAGGGATGTTTTCTGCGACTCTGCGCATTCATGATGCCACAGCGTGTGATGTTCCCATTATCGTTTGTCATGGCTTAAAGGACGTCTTTTTAAGTTTAGAGGCTTGTAAGGCCTTGACTATTATTGACGACAATTTTCCACTTCCCAGGCTAAGGTTGCTTCACTGCTTCTATGCAAGACCGATATCCACTCAAATTCCACACTATTGTGGAAGGACCGGGATCTCTGGATTTTCAAATTATCCCCTAAGCTTACACCAGATGGTTTCCAAATGATTGATGCGAAACTGAAGAGTATTTACTCACAAGCATTTGAGTCTAAGACACTCCGTCCCATGACTGGTCCCATTGTCGGTGACCCAATGATCATTCATCTGAAAGAGGATGCATAACCATTTGCTATTCATGTTGCACGATCCATTCCTTTTGCTTATCGTACCAAAACTGAGGAGTCACTCTGGAACGTGGCAAAGCAAGGAATTATCAGCCCAGTTGGTGAAAGGTGCCATCCTATTGTTGTGGTTCCCAAGGGAGATGGTGATTTTCGCATTTGTGTGGATTTGACTCAATTGAATTCGCAGGTTAAAAGAAGTATTCACCCCATAGAAACTCCTGTGGAGGCAATTTCTGGTCTCATGCCAGACCAGAAAAATTTCGCCAAATTGGATCTAGTCAAGGGATACTGGCAAATGCCCCTGGCTGAAGAATTCCAGCACTTGACTACCTTTCTGACCCCGTTTGACAAGTTCAAAAAACTCCAATCGCCCTTGGGACTCGTCTCTACCGGAGACTCCTTTTCTTATCGGGGAGATGTGGCCATGGCGGGATTAGATATTCAAAAGGTAGTAGATGACATGGCCTCTGGAGCCCCGTCCCCGTCTCGCTCGCCGTGTGAGTGATATCTTGGAGCGTTACGTTGTTCCTGGACTGACCTTCAACTGTAAAAAGAGTGTCCTTGCTGCCTCATCCATTGATTTTGTGGGTTATAGGATTGTTCCTGGTTGCACCAAGCCGGATCCGAGTAAGTTGGAGGCCATTCAGAAATTTCCAGCGCCTGCCAACCTGACCGATCTTCGTTCGTTCCTGGGATTGGTGAACCAATTGGGCAAATTTCTTCCCAATTATCAATGGCTTCCCGAGCATGATAAGGTTTTTGACGCAACTAAGAGAGCCCTAGTCTCACCTCCAATTCTGGACATGTATGATCCTCACCTGGGCTCAATTCTCCTAACAGATGCTTCACGTTTGGGTTTAGATTTTGCATTGATCCAGATGAGAAACGAAGTCCCCAAGCTCATCCAGTGTGGCTCACGTTACCTCAAGGGTCGTGAAACTCGTTATGCCATGGTTGAGCTACAGTCCTTGGCAATTTATTGGGCTATACGGAAATGCCACCAATACCTGGCTGGTATCACTTTCCGAGTTGTCACAGACCATAAACCCTTATTTCCGATCTTCAATCGCCAGACATTAGGCGAGATAGAGAATCCAAGAGTGCTCAATTACCGAACTCGCCTTTTGGGATACGCCTTTAATGTTGAGTGGAAGAAAGGGATCCAACACTCCATCCCTGATGCTCTTTCAAGAGCACCTGTCTCTGACCCCGACTATTCGGACGATCTTGATGGCCCTTCCAGCTTCGTCCTTGGTGCCATGTGGTTTCACATGATGTTAATATAAACTTCTTACAGACATTTTAATAAACCCAGTTCCGGGAGCAATCATTCATCCTGTACATCATTTATCCATATCATATTAGGATGATGTACTCGATTGTGGACGGAACATATACCATTGCCGGTAATAGGTGTGGGACTCGAGGAAAAGAGTTAAATCAGAGAGAAGGAACCAAGAGATAACTTTGGTGATCTTTTTCATAAAAATATTGATCAATTTATTGCCAAGTTCAAAAGTCGTAATTTTTCCACCTTCCTACAATTTAGTTGTGTCCAGATTTGTTTGAAGGTTTCGTTTAAATGTATGCGTAAGTGTACATTTTGGGTTTCAAAACATATTTAATTTTGAGCATTTTATAGCGAAAAACAATCAAATGGTTGATTTTGTGAAAGATATTACAAGCGTTTGTTCAATGAATGCAGATTCGAAGCTTCACTTTGTCAGATATTTTTGAGTTATTGAAGGTGCCCCCTAACATGACATGCAGGGCATTAGTCGTTCCTTAATAAAAGGAACGAATTACAGTTACAGTTACATTAGTCAAAAATAGTAATTTGTTACACAAACTTTGCTCGAAGAAAATGTCATGGCGTTACTAGTTACAATAACTTTTACTAAAATTTTCGATGACCAACATGTTATGGCTTACCTCATCCAGACCATTCTTTTCAAAAGAAATGGAGTTTTTTGACTCAAGCAGTCCTAATGCCTAACATTTGAAGATTTCTTGTCAAAAATTTTCAATAATGAGCCTTAGCATTTAATCTTAGCATAATTGTTCAAAGTCTATTGCATCATAATACTTTCAGGAGTCAAGATTGGGAGCCTGGATGGGATAATGATGGTTAAATGTTTGAAACAATGTCGCAAAATTCATGATGGAAAACAGTTTTAGACGTTGTGAAGTCGGTAAAGCTTCTCTGTAAGAAGTCCATCCCTTAAGTGAGGAGGCTTTGGAAATTTCAAGCATCATATTCAAGCCAAGGAGATATTTTCCGTGTTTGAGTCCAACGGAATTAGAATCAGAAGATGTAAATACTAAAGTAGTAAATGCAACAAGATTCAAAACCAATAGAACCTTCAGAGCGGTTAAGAGTAAACACAATTTTCAACCCTGACTTTCTTTGATCAAAATATGCCCGATGGAATTAGTAAAAATGGCAATTTCTGTTGAGCTCTCAGGTTCTTCAGCTGTCACGAGATAAACGAAAAATGAAAGGCCATTCTGGAAGCTGAAAAGGAACGAGTTACGAGTAATTCTTGTAGATTTTGGGTCGTTACAATTACACAATTTTAAAATGTAATGCAATTACAGTTCCTTTTTCGAGAAAAGGAACGAATTACTGTTATTTCGTTACTTGTAATTTCGTTACTAATGCCCTGATGACATGACAGGTCAATGTGTGAACTATTATGCCTCTGCAACTGTAAGATTTAAATCAATAAGCCTTTCAACACCTGCTTATGACAGCTTTGCGCAAGTTGTTGTTTGAGTTTAACACTTTCGTAGGTAATGCCAAAGCGATTGCGTGGATGATGTTCATTTTAGTTGGTAGATTTTACCAAATTGGTTCTAGTTGATTGATCAGTTTACTCAGCAATGAGAATGGACGGAAACCATTGTGCATAGCTTCTGGTTGTGACGACGACGAGTACTCTTCTTTGTCTTTTGAACGTGGTCATCCTCATTCTCAAACGTATTTTGAAACGAACACCGACTAGTGTAGTATATAGTACAGATACCGGTACCTTTTGTACGCAATTATTTGTTTTGCAAAACATTACCAAATCCATGGCAATTATTGGCCACACTTTCGGTCGACGCCATTGGACACTCTACTATTAGATGATGAAGGTAAAGGCATTCACCAGGTCTCATCCATGAGGAATTTAGGTGTAGTCCTCCAAGGTAATGGAAAGTTCGATGAGCATATCCAGTTGAAGGTGGGTAAAGCTTTTCAAATGTGTGGTTGGATATATCGCACGTTTAAGTCCAGAGATAGCATCACGATGCTAACTCTGTACAAGTCGATTGTCCAGCCACATCTTGAATATGCCTCACCCATTTGGGCTCCAATGAGTTCAGCAGGTTTGCAAAAGGTCGAGCAGGTCCAAAGATGTTTTACTAGGAACATGACAGAATTGAGAGAGCTCTCGTTTTGGGAGAGGTTAGAAAGGTTGGGATTGTACAGTATTCAGAGAAGGTACGAAAGGTATCTGATACTGTACGTCTTCAAAAGCATTCATGATCTTGGTCCCAAGCCAGGATTGAGGGTCAATTGTAGTGACCGCAGAGGTTTAACGTGCGTTTTGCGAGCACCTTTAGGCCTTCGAGAGTCCAGGCTAGTTAAAACAAAGAAGCCCAACTCTCTTTTTCTCGGGCTCCTTCATGGTTCAATTTGCTGCCCTGAAATATTCGAAGGGTTTATGTAGGGGTTGATCCAGTAGCAGGATTCAAGTCAGACTTGGACAAGTGTTTGACAGAAATTCCCGATCAATTTTATATTCAAGGGTTAGCCAGATCAGCCAACTCTAATTCGTTGGTCGATCAAGTAATATATATAAATAAAAATTAAGTAAATTGGATCAATTTCTCGTCTTAAACTGCTGGGATCCAATCCCAGCAGCGGTAAGGAAGTCCGCAAAATTAAAAAAAGATATGTCGAGAGCGGAAATGAGAGGTTATTATAGTCCGGGTCCTGGGCCATGTAACAGTTTTTAAAGGCAATAAATGTATTCCATCAGTTCGCCGGAAATGAAAGGGAAAAAATCTTTAAGCCGCAATGAAAATCTCAAAACATACAGGATTGTGATTACCTTTGATAAACCAGTCGAAATGAACCTCCCTTCAAGGTCTTTTGGCGTCAGCAATCTTATTGACAAGGAAAACCAAGAAATAGGTTAGGTGTGTCAAAATCTAGCAAAGGAGATTTCAGAACCAAAAAGGGCTTTACTTCTTACTTGCCAGTTTGGACTTTATTTGGAAATTGAACTTTGACAAGCCGTTCAAATTTATCAGTTATGTTACATTCAAGTCTTTCCATGAATTTCAGATCAGCAAACCTATGCCCTCAGGTCTATTTTGCTTAAGAACATGAAGGACAGAGCAAGAAATATGTAGATTCATATGGCCTCTATATTTAAGGCAAAGAGCAGTGAAGACAACAACACTAGGAGGATTAAAATTAACCCCTGAAGATATATTGTGATGTCTGAATTTATTTGCCAAAAAATGCAATTTTGGCTTCTTTCTTGCAGTCTTTGAGGCTTACATAATTTGCTGTGCCTGAAATTCTAACCATTTTTATCTCTCATAAATAAGTTCTAGGTTAACATGTTGGGGCAAGTTTCTACTTGGACAAGTTAACCATTGGACTACTTGCCGTCAGTGCTTACTTCACATCAGTAGTTATCCGAAGGGAACTGGGGAAGTTTTGGTGATACATAAATGGTTTACATTGAATTCTCTAGCTCACTCAACCCATCTACGTGTCATGTTGAATAAACTTCCTGTTTTCCGTTACTAAGTCGGAACCAGACCATCACAAGTACAATACGTCTCGTAATTGCATTCCTATTCAACATAGGCTACAATATTAGTATCGTTATCCTTACAATGGTATCTAAAAATCAATAGCTAGTTTAGGTTGGTGTCAACACACCTTCCAAACTCAGGGTCATCAATCGTAAGTTATGGCTTAAAAATAAATATATTTAACTGTAACTTTATTGGCATTGCATTGGATCAATCTGACTCGCAAGACGTGCAAAACTGTAAACGAAATCCATTTCCCCTTAGGGTGTCGGATGGATAACTCGGAGGTTCTAAGAAGTCCGAAAAGTCAAACGCAACTCCGATGAAGACATCCGACCCTGGGTTCACGTCCAGTACTAGGTTTGTCTCCAAGCTCGAGTACTCCGCAACAGAAAAGTCTGTTTCAATATAAACTGAACCGGTAGGTCCAACTTCAGACGAGAAGTCGATGTCTTCTGATGCCATCTTGAACTGCCCTGTGAGGTTGGGAGGTACCTGAAAGTAATTGTCGATTTGATTTACAGAAGGTTACTGTATGATATCTTGATTGGAACCAAGGATAAGATTAGAACATACAATGTATGGCCTACTTTCTTTGTAAAGTTGACAAGAGTGTCGTGTTTATTTCATTGTGCCGAGCAAGTGCAGTACTATGAGAGGGTCATGAGATATGGAACATAAGAGAATTAATATTACACCTCCCCCCCCAAAGATATCCCGAAGGGCATGAAGGATATGTCTTAACTGGAACATAACGTTTGGCAAGGAAAGTTATTTTTGGGAGTCCTTGAAACGAACACAAAGGCGCTTGCTGCGGGGGAGAGAATAGGTTGTTACACCTGGAACGGTCTTGGTAATATCACACGCTGGAGTAGGATTATCAATTGTTGGAGCAAGTCGGAGGTGGCGTCGATTACGACGGAACTCTCCGGCGGTTGAAGCTATTATATATGAACGACCAGACGAGCTCACGGACTTCACAATAACAGCAAAGGCTGACCAGGTTTTTGTCCACTGGGTTTTGAACATGTACCATGTCACCAACGTGGAGAGGAGGAAGGGGATGACCACCTGCGTTGATACGATTTTGATGATCCATTTGGTGTCGAGCAACTTGAAATGCAGACATGTTTGGGGCAAATGTTAATGAACGTGCAGAAGGCAATTGGGTTCGTAAATGTCTACCGAAGAAAACAAAAGCTGGGGAATGACCGTCTGCTCTTGGTGTGTTACGCCATTCCAACTAGGCTGCGCGAAATTTAGAAGTATCAGAGCCTCCGAGCTTTTTGAGGAGTGATTTGATGCTTTTGACTGCTGCTTCTGCTAGTCCGTTACTCCGAGGATTGCAGGGGGAGCTGGTTTCATGGATGATAGCAAACTCGGCGCATAATTCTGCAAATTGCTGCCGAAATTGCGGACCATTATCCGATCTGATTCTAGATGGAAATCCAACCTCATGAAACCAGCCAGACGGCACCTTCCACATAGCTTCGGTTGTTGCAGTTCTCAATTGATTCACAAACGGAAACCCGCTAAAACGATCCACCTTGATAAAAAATGATTTGCCATCCACATCAAAGATATCAACACCGACGCTCTCCATGGGATGATCAACCGTTCATATCATAGAAGCGACGGGTTCATGTTCTTGGGATGGCAAAGTAGCGACACAAATAGAGCAGCGGTCAATATGGAGGCAAATTTCATTTGCCATTCCAGGCAAAAAATAAAGTTGGCGGGCAAGCTCGACTGTCTTGTTGATACCAGAATGCGATAAATGTAAAAGCTCAAGGATGGTTTGGCGTGCAGGTTTGGGCACAATGAGGCGATCACCTACAACGAGAACATCCCCTTCAAGATGCAATTCATCAAACACTTGTCGGAAGGGAGATAGTTTTTCCGGCAAGGAATGCCCATATTGGAGACACTCACGAAGACTTGAATATTCGTTGTCTCTGTTGTCAAGTATGATTTGGAAAGCTGGGTCTGAAGCACTGACAACGGCACACAATGAGATATCCATAGATGAATTGGCTGGGAAAACAGGGGCACCACTTAGAGCGTCATCAATCTTATGCATTTTTCCAGCAGGCAGACCAGGACACTTTGAAGCTATATTGGTCCAGGTTTTCCCTTAAACGTTGGAGACGCGAATCGCCCAAGGCCGCCAATGGTTTTTCAAATATACCAAGCAAGGGACGATGATCAGTGATCACATTAAAATTCCACATGCCACGAAGGAAAAAATTACATTTTTGCACTGCCCGCCGGATAGCACTTAGCTCAAGCCCAACAGTAGCATAGTTTTTTTGGGTTGATGATAGAGCACAAGACCCACACTGGATCAGGCGGGGACGGCCATTCAGTTCCCGTTGCAGAAGGGTGTAACCTAGGCCGTGAAGCTTGGAGGCATCTGTTAAAAGCTCTGTTTGAAGGTGTGGGTCAAAAGGTTTTACAAGTTGAGATGAGCATAGCATATCACGGGTGCGACGGAATTCTGAGTCATGCTCAGGGAGCCATAACCAGGCATTTGCCTTCTTCAAGAGTTCCCGCATTTTCACTGTCGCATGAGCGAGGTCAGGAAGGAAAGCAACTCCGAAATATTTTTGGGGGTTGGAAAGTGACGGATGGCTGAGAGCGTCAAACCGTCTGCAGTTACCAAAAAGCCGGCGAACTTAACAGATTGCCCGACCTCCAATTTTTCAATGGATAGTTTTATCCCATGGGAACGACAGGTGTTCAGGATGACCTCTAAACGGACATATAATTCATTTTCTGTGCAAGCTTGGAGACAAATATCGTCGACTATCTTGACGATCCATTTATCGCGTTTAAGTTTCTCCAGTGCTAAGTCAGTACGCAGGCTGAATACGTCCCCACTCCCTTTCCAACCCATAAGGGCAACAGTGGGGCGCCATTTTCCATCAGGGAAAAGGAACGCACATAAGAAAGAGCTCTCCTTATCTAGCAGCACCTGATAGTATCCGTGGATTGCATCAAGTTTGGCAAACCAACGAGACTCTGGCAAATGACGCATCAAATCTGGGACGGATGAAAATGGGTAAACGGGGCGTTTAGTGGCCTTATTTAGTTGCCTGTAATCCTCGACGAGTCTGACCTTTCCATTAGGTTTGTGGACGAAATGGGCTGGAGCGCACCATTCTGTATTTTCTGGGCAACGGACCATGACTCCAGATCTTTAAAGTTCCCGTTGTAAGGGCTCAGCTGGTTTTTCGAAATGATATGGCACGATACGAGCTGTGGTCACGTGACAAGGTTTCACATTTTTATCGTGATCAATTTCAATTTTCATGGGGTGCCTTTCATTGTCCCAGAGGCATCCCCCAGAGACGACATCAAGACGTCACTGAATTTGTGAACAAGAGACATAAGACGTGGATTGCTGCATGTTTTCAGCCCCCCTGGGACGCCATTTGGATGCTTGACCGTCAACTTCGAGCTGGCCCACCCCGGCAACCGAAGTAACGCACTGATGAACATTGGGGAACTTAGGTTGGAGGATGCCCAACTTAATCAGGTCCCGGTGGCCAAGGAGAGGAACACCATGTAAATCGGGGGAAATGACAGCAGATACAACTGCCGAGGGACCCCCGGGCGCTTGACACGTAAAATCAAATTTGCCCAAATTGGTCATTCTGGTTCCATTTGCCGCCAGTAGGATTGTTGAAGATGGCAACAACTTACAATTATTAGGGGCAGAAGCCTTTGGTAGCACTGTTCTCGCTGCCCCCGAGTCTGGAAGATCTAGCATGGGAAAAAATGTTCCATCAAAGGCACACTCCAATGATACAAGCGACAACCCGAATTGGCTGTTTTTTTCAGTGTTGATACGGGAATAGGACGGGCTCCTACTACTTTCTGGATTGTATCGTAGCCCAGGGGAAGTGCGACGCACAGGACGACCAAGGGTCATTGGGGAGGCATCACGATCCCGGTCGATACTTGGGGACCGGCCGCGGCATACAAACTTGATGTGTCCAACTTTGCCACAAAGAATGCATCTCTTATCGCGGAACGGGCAATTTATTCGATTGTGGGCCGCCCACAGCCTTGACAAGCACTAGCCACAGCTGCCAAAATTTGCTCTTCTGACTCAACAGCGGTAATTGCGTGTAACGGCGTTGTTCTGGTTAATGTTGTTACATCATAGAGAGTTCTCTCGTGAATTTCGGCTTTGATTAGAAGATCCTGGACTGTAGGTTGTTGCAGTTCACGAAGTCTCATAAACAGGTTAGTGTCAGTTTGAATGCCACTGAGGAGGACAAATATGATAAGTTCTTCTGTTATGATTTTGTCCAATTCGGCTTCATTGGCAGCACGACATACGACGTCATAGAATTGTTTAAAGTTTCTTGATCCCTTCTCCATTTGAAAGAGATCCATCCTTTTAGTAAAGAGCGGTTTGAGGGCAAGAAAATGTTCTTCTAGTATGCCATAGCAAGCCATAATGTCAGAGTTGATATCAAGCTTTGGTTCCAAAGCAATGGCAAGTTCCTGGGAGATACATGCCATAAACATTTCTTTTTGTTCTGGACCATCAAGTGAGGACATATTGGAGGCAGCGAAATATACCCTGAAGAGACGAATCCAATCTCTCATTTCTGGAGGCGAGGAATCTGAGGACAAGGAGGGAGGCTTTAGGTCGCTCACGGGTTTAAAAGGAGGCGGATGTCGTGTAGCGGTTGTTACAGATTGGTTCACAGACGTAGCCATTGGTCTTGGCCGGATCAATAGCTACTTAGTACAGATCGACAGGTGGGTTTCTAAATCATTAATTGCTGAGTTTTTTTTAGCTAAAATAGCCTTAATTTCATCATTAGATGAAGTTTCAGCTATGTAATCATCATACAGGTTGGTCACATCCGCAACCTTGGCCTCAGTTTCGGCATACAGGGCCCACAATCGGTCCTCATTTGCGTCTGGGATGTTGAGGTCCTGGATAAGTTTCAATTTCTTTGTCACTTGGCCCTTCAGATTGGTGATTCTTCCTTTGGTGCTCATGGTGGACGCTGGACGGGACGTTGTTCAACGTGGTCGGTGACGTCTTCACAATGAGGACAGAGTTGACCTCACAAACCAGGCGCACGGCAGGGAAGAGATATTACAATGTAGATGGGGTGTGGTGAACTAGGGAGCACAAGTCCGAAAACGCTGCGCCATGTATGATATCTTGATTGGAACCAATGATAAGATTAGAACATACAATGTATGGCCTACGTTCTTTGTAAACTTGACAAGAGTGTCATGTTTATTTCATTGAGACGATATGCCGAGCAAGTGCAGTACTATGAGAGGGTCATGAGTAGAGACAGGAAAAACATTTTGTTTTGGCGTTAAGTGTAAATTCCAGACGTTTGTCAAAACTAGTTTGACTTGCAGTAGCGACTCATTATCTCAGGTCTCATAGCTTTGCAGTTCAATTTTGTACAGTTTTGAATCCAACTAGTTGTCTGAGCACAAATTAACCTAACAAGAAGAGTAACTGATGTGAACAAGACTAGTTTTTACAAACGCCTGGAATTTACACTCAACGCCAAAACAAAATGTTTTTCCTGTCTCTAGTCATGATATATGGAACATGAAAGAATATTACAGTTACCCAACGTTTTTAAAACAAGTGTAATCAATCTGCCTATAATGCAAGCTTTTTAAATCAGAACTGCCAAATTTGATGCCACTTCAATTTTTTCAGGTCAGGCCCGTCAACGGTAAACTCTCTAGTAATGGAAATGGTGCAAGTAAAGTCTCAAGTATTCAATGCTATACCGGTTCAAGTTAAGATTCAAATGGCATCACGCAGTGGTGCCAGACGTTTTGATAGTTGAGCAGCCGAAAAAAATTGAAACGGGCAAAATTTTGGTATTTTTTATTTTCCTGCTAATCTGGGACAAAAATCCGCCAAATTCAATCAAATTTCTCTTGAAACGACATTTTCTCTGATAAAAATTGTTGTAGGGGTTAAATATGAGCCTCTGAAAGAATGATGTTTCATGATATGCTACTGAATTTGAAAAGTTTTGTATTAAAAGTGCTGTAACCATTTCATAGAACTATAACACTTTCTGCAATTTTACATCTGATTAACATTTCCGCCAGCTTTTACATTTCCGCCAGCTTTTCCAAATTGAACTTTTCTTGCATTTCCTGTTTAATTAACTTGCCATGCTCCTTCATTGTTCAATTTGCTGCCCTCAAATATTCGTAGGGTTTATGTAGGGGTTGATCCAGTAGCAAGATTTAAGTCAGACTTGGACAAGTGTTTGACTAAAATTCCGGATCAACCTTATATTCAAGGATTAGCCAGATCAGCCAACTCCAATTCGTTGGTCGATCAAATAATATATATAAATAAAAGTCAAGTATAATAAATAATCTTTTCGTCTTCAACTGCTGGGATTCCAATCCCGGTAGCGGTAAGGAAGTCCGCAAAAAAAAAAAAAACTTTGCCGGATATTACGTTAGCTGAATCACCAATTGATTATGCAAAAGATTTTGATAGTAGGAGTATAAAAGATATCAAACACATCATAATTCGGTACAAAGGAATCAGCCTTAAATTAGGTAGAGGGTAGTTCACGAAGCGCCCCCTGAAGGGAAGAACGTAATTTGTAAACCATATTTTGGGTGGAGTAGCAAGGCATTTGCTCCAAAACCTACCCATAACTCACCCACAACTTAGAACTGCTAATACCATTTCGTTGGTAGATTAAATATGTTATCATTGTTCTTGACCATTTCTTGTTTACCTTGTTTTTATACATTCCAACATGATAGTTTTTACATTGAATAACATTCTTTGTATCGGTTAGAAAATCCGTAAACTTTAAAGCAACAACTAACTCAAAGCACTACGTTCATTTGGTGTGTCTAACAAAAATAAATCAGTCTTTCTGTGTGGCGAAAGGGGAATTATCCTCGCAATTGAATCTCCACCCGATTTCATCGTACCTCTAGCAGAAGAAATCAGAACCATTTATGGGATGCGTGATTACGACTCAAAAGAGAGGCCAACAAGAGTTACATACGCACACTGTATTTCATTCTTGGAACGAGCGCGTTATTAAATCACTAATGAAGAGCATTCAGTCTTTGAGCATTTCTGTCCGCCAAAGGTTGGAAGGAAAGGATGTGTTGCTCTTTTAACGAGAACACCTATTACTTTTCACAAGAGCATGCTGGAACATATATTCATTCGGATGTTATGTGGCCAATAACAGGGCTAATTGAAAAAATCTCAAAGAAATGAGTGAAGCATTCCTCTAGGGTGATAAATCACTTCTGGTTCAGAAAAAAAGTCACACAATCAAAAAATATCTAGTGTGATATGACGGTAATCTTGAAGTATTACAGACATCGGTAAGTAGGATGACTCTAAGCGAAAGAAATTGTAACTCAACATTAATCTCGAAACCAAGCATCCTCATTTCACGAATGAAATCGGACTCCGTGAAATTCAGTCGTGAATTATCAAGCGTGGTTCAAAAAGGGTAAGCGCTATTAATGACATAAAAATTTCCAATCAACTCTTACTTGAGAAAGGTGTCTCCAAATGTCTAAGCGTGTTTTAATGTGTCCATCTTTTTGCATACTTTGGCCACGTTAAAATTATGGGAATTCATCTCATATGCATTGAAAGCTTAAAAGTCCAAGACAACGACTTGTGTCTTGTGATTTTTTTTTGACATTTTGGCTTTACTTTTTTCGTCAGATAAATGCACGATTCCGCCAAATCCTCCCGTTTTTCAGCCAGATACCCGTCAAATTGTATTCATTCTGTAGCCAAAATTGCGCCAAATCCTCTTGTTTTTGAGGCCAATTCTACCAACCCGCCAAAATATATTTTCCCCGCCACCGGCTTTGGAAAACCGGCGCATCTGGTACCAGTGAGTTCAAGCAAGCTTGATACTTCCCAAGACATTGCCAATGACGCCAATATGGATCAAAATAAGATCCCGCTCCTTATCGAGCACACCTAACGAATTTTTCATTAAAACTATGAAATATTGGTAAAACCAAAGCCCTGTTCTGTGTTACTGTCATTCAATTCATGTTTCAAGTACTGATGTAATCAATCTGAATCGACGCAAGCTTTCAAACTAGTACTGCCAAGTTTGATCCAAGCTGGATTTTTTTAAGGTCAAGGGCACGTACATTTTCTGGCCCAAAAAGTTCCTCCTTAGATCAAACTTGGCAGTACTGGTTTGAGAGTCTCTTCTATAAATGTCACCATATCATGGCTTAGAATATTGGCTTCAAGTGTCTACATGAAGGCATCCTGACGAAAAAGGAAATTAACGTGTCAAATGAACAGATTGATTCATCAAATCAATATGTGCGACATCCGACATTGCACCCATCACATTTCAAATAAAGGGAAAAATGACAGCAAACATTGCAGATGCGCCAATATTATAAGATTGTAAGATTGTCCCGGCATCATGACTTAGTTTTTTCATCAACACTAGATATGAAAAGATAAGCAAGACCAACCATCCTTGATTCTTGAACACTGGCTTGTTAAGGCCATTGCCTTTAATGCATGCAATTGACTGGCGCGTTACCGCGGAGATCTCGTGAGCTCATAGCTTTGATCCCAGGTCAAGGGACCCAGGTCGACCATGAACACAATTAAATTATCAGTCCACATGACCAAGGTGGTTGATGATTAATTCGCAAATTGAAAAAGTTGTGTTTCTTCCCAAAGTTACATGACCTTTTAAATGTTTTCATACGTACATGCAAATTGTGCGCAGCTTTCCCCATACCACTGAAAATGAAAATTTATCTCGCCACAAATTGAAGTGATTTAAGAAAAAAAACTGTATCGTTAGGTTATGGGTCTCCAGGACATCATACGCGGACTGATATCATAGAGGAAGTAAGGCCTAGAGATTGCGATGAGAGCTAGCCAAGCGGAATCGTTTTCATAGCACATGTGTGATAGCTGAATGGCTGATGGGGTATGGTAGGGTACAACAAACTCGACTTCTGTTACTTCTTCTATGCTGGTATCACGAAAATGCTCTAACCTATTTTTTTACAGACAACCGATTCCGTTTAAGAGGTTGCGCGAGTGAATTGAGTCACTATAATTCGACTATACTTCCATTGAATCCGATCCTTCCACTGAGGAAAATCATAATTGTATGATGGGGAGGTTATGCTATATGACCATAATTGCTAGCTGCGGCACCGTATTGGTAGAGTATCAGGTTTCCAATTAGCAAATCCTGGTTCAAACCCAGGCTTGCTGAGTCCAAGCTTCTTTGCAGCATTTCAATTACAGCATAAGTTGCTGCCTGAAGAGCTTAAACGGGCGAAAGTGAGATCATTACTGAGGGTGAAGTAATAATTATTGTCCCAAGTTGTTTGTGATGAAGGAGCTCAAAACGCCCATGTACCGTTAGAAAACTCTTATCCTTTCATACTCAACAGATGGATATTCCATCTTTGGAGCAGGGCTCTCAAATTTGAGATACTTATGGAAATTTGCTCCATTAGTAATATTTTCTTCCTGGAAATAATAAATCTCTGGTTGCAAAAAACGGAAATAGATTTAAAATTTGGAGCAAAGCCTTTATCTAATTAACCTATCGTACATCAATCTCAGGTGCTCACATGTTCTTGCTCCTGTTTTCTCGTACTTGATGCGTTGCATCTTGGACCAGGGCAAGTTCCCCTCTTCTCTGAAGGTAGCTCATGTTGTTCCAATTTTCAAAGGGGGAGATAAGTCACTCCCCAGTAACTACAGGCCGATTTCTCTCACTTCGAATATTGCGAAGGTGTTTGAGAAGATCATGAAGTTCAAACTTGTTGAATTTCTTGATATACATGAAGTCCTTCCTCCTAGCCAGCATGGGTTCCGAGCACATTTTAGCACGGTTACCCAACTGATTGAGCATATAGAGCAGGTTATTGAGGGACTGGAGAGCCATGAATCAGTCGATGTAGTTTATCTCGACTTTGCCAAGGCCTTTGACAAGGTAGATCATGGCCTTTTAGTTAACAGGCTCCATGAGATTGGGATCCAAGGCAAGGTTCTCAATTGGCTAAGAAGTTTCATTTGTGGTAGGAAACAATTAGTTAAGGTTGAGGGATCCCTTAGTGACATACATGATGTCAAGTCGGGTGTCCCTCAGGGCTCCATTTTGGGTCCTCTCCTTTTCATTATCTTCATTGCTCCGCTTCAGAAGCTTGGTAGTAGTAATGTCAGTATCTCTTCTTATGCTGATGATACAAAATTGGTAGTTGGTAGGAATGGTCAGGATTCTGGTTGTCTGGCAAAGGTCCTAGACCAAATTTATTCCTGGGTTGCTGCGAGTAACATGGCATTGAATGGAATGAAATTCCGCTCAATGACCTTTGGGTCGACGCCATTAGACACTCCACTATTAGATGATGAAGGTAAGGACATTGAGCAGGTCTCATCCATGAAGGATTTAGGTGTAGTCCTCCAAGATAATGGAAAGTTCGATGAGCATATCCAGTTGAAAGTTGGTAAGGCTTTTCAAACATGTGGTTGGATATATCGCACGTTTAAGTCCAGAGATAGTGTCACGATGCTAACTCTGTACAAGTCGATTGTTCAGCCGCATCTTGAATATGCCTCTCCCATTTGGGCTCCAATGAGTTCAGCAGGTTTGCAAAAGCTCGAGCAGGTCCAAAGATGTTTTACTAGGAACATTGAGGATATGAGAGAGCTCTCGTATTGGGAGAGGTTAGAACGGTTGGGATTGTACAGTATTCAGAGAAGGTACGAAAGGTATCTGATATTGTACGTTTTCAAAAGCATTCATGAGCTTTGTCCCAACCCAGGATTTAGGGTCAATTCTAGTGACCGTAGAGGCTTAACGTGCGTTTTGAGAGCACCTTCAGGCCCTGGAGAATCCAGGCTAGTTAAAACAATGAAGTCCAACTCTCTTCTTTCTCGGGCTCCTTCATTGTTCAATTTGCTGCCCTCAAATATTCGTAGGGTTTATGTAGGGGTTGATCCAGTAGCAAGATTTAAGTCAGACTTGGACAAGTTTTTGACTAAAATTCCGGATCAACCTTATATTCAAGGATTAGCCAGATCAGCCAACTCCAATTCGTTGGTCGATCAAATAATATATATAAATAAAAGTCAAGTAAAATAAATAATCTTCTCGTCTTGAACTGCTGGGATTCCAATCCCGGTAGCGGTAAGGAAGTCCGCAAAAAAAGAAGAAAAAAAACTCAATCCATCTTCCTTCGCCTGATTGGATCGAAAAAGAGTCCATCAGCCCCAAAACAGATCATTTTTCCCCACCAAGAAACCCAAGCGAGATCACACGTCACTTAAAACTCTCTAAATGTTCTTTCATCCAAAGTTTCCTTTGGTTGGATGTTTTCTTCGTTACTTCGGATGCTTCTGGTGGTTTTGCGTCACGCCCTATCCTTCTGATGTATATTGTTAACGCTTTTTGACAAGATTTTAACGTATGTTTTTCAGCCTTTGAGTATTTTTCACCTTCTTTGGTAATACAGTTGATCATTTCTTTTCAATCATATGTTTCTATGAACTGACATCGCCTTGGGGGACTTGTTGTATTTGGTCCCAACTAGTCCCCTGTGTTTAGAATACAAGACCCTAATCCAACGAGACAAGGGTACTTCGGAACGATAACAGAAATTACTCGCGCAACCTCTTAAACGGAATCGGTTATCTGTAAAAAATAGGTTAGACGAAAATGCGCTCGAAATTCAAACGGAGAGCCGTGTCTCACCCCCTGGCTTTAAACGTTGTTTTTTGTTTCGTGTTCGTGGGTAAATGGATGAAGATATTTGTAAATACAGTTACTCTACTGGGATAAAACAATATGATCCGAAATGCGAAATAATATTCTCACCTCGAAAGAATAAGTACAAGCTTTGTATGTGGGATGCGGCATTGGATAATTCAACGACTCCAAAGTGTAGCAAGTGTTGGGTTCAATAGTTTTGACAGGAATATCTTCCACTATGGTGGAGTAATCATCGCTTATCTCAGCATTGCCCATGCAATCGGACTGGCCCAATGGCCCACCGTCGGCGGGTGTCGGGCATGCTGAAAGAGAAACAAAAAGAGCAATGAATAAGAAGTAAAGTGTTGACAGCCTTGCTAACTATCCCCTCAAAAGCCAAATTGATCTGGTATTGGTTAACCCACGGACTTCTAAAGATGTGGACGGCAAACGGAAACAATTTTTCTATCTCCTTAACTGTTCACTTTATGTAGATGCTGATCCATTAACGTGAATTTTGTAAGTCAGACTTGGACAAATTTTTGGATAGCATTCCTGATCAACCCTACATTCAAGGACTAGCTCGGTCTACCAACTCAAATTCGTTGGTAGACCAAATATCATATAAAGATTGAAAGGTAATAAATAGACGAATTATAACGTTTCATTTTAATAGTACTGGGAATTACATTCCCTGTAGCGTTAGAAAAGCCTGTGAAAAAACAAACCAAAATATGAATAAATCAGTTCCGCCAATAAAGTAATTCGTTATGCAATTGTTCCACGCCAAAAAAATTAATGGCGTTCGTTACTCGTTCGTTACAATTACTTCTACAAAGAACTTAAATAACGAATAAACCAGGGTGTTTGTCTCATCAAGACCATACGTTACAAAATGATGGTTCTTTTTTGATTCAAACAGTCCTAAATGTAAAGTTTTCCTGCCACCATAATAGGAAGATTATTTCCGATTATTTTCATATTTAACAATTTCAACAGTATGTATTTCATGGGGATAACATGTCTCGTGCCTATTTTGAAAGGCATAATTAAAAAGTCAAAATAGATATATTCGGGGTGAGGATTTTCGACCTCTAAAACATGAAATGCCACTCAAGAGCGTGAAAAAAGGAACGATGGATCTTTTGATTGTCTGGTTCGTTGCAATTACACCATTTTCAAATGCATCGAGATCACAGTTCCTTTTTTGAAGAAAGTGTGGTAACCCTGAATCTGAAATACACAGTTCTCACTGTCACTGGTGACCCCGCTAAAGAATACTGGTTTTCAATCGACAATCTTGGTGCTTGCCTTATTGTTTGAAATCTAACTCAACGCCCGTGTCTACACTGCGTTTCTCAATCATGGCCACTCAAACCTATGGAGCATACGATTCTATTGCTGAACCCGTCATGGCCGTTTCTGTGAAGATCCCATGATGCAATCCTCGTGTTCCGTACAAAGATATGATTGAAGGTCTCGCTTTTCCAGAAAAATTATTTTAATTCCCAAAACAACAACGGAACATGAGACTATCCGGTCTCTGACCCTAGCAAACGGTTACCTGCCAAGATAGCGCCCTTTAAAGAGAGCACCTATTTTACCAGGACTTAAGTTGTTTAGACCTATCTAAAGATCTCCGGTTATAGGGTTTTTAGAGCCAACACTACTGCCCCAAAGAATGAAGAACAACAAACTCTGGATTTACTGTTTCACCATTAATTGTATTTCTTGTGCAAGTATAGTATTATACAATGTAAGACATGAGTTAGGATCGTACCCTATCTCGACTGTTTACTTTTCTACCTTTGCTTGACCAAGTCTTGAGGATGATTGCAAATGTACATGTATTGGCGGCATGAATTGGTACACCTCAAATTGAGTCTGGCTGTGTCATGGATGTACGACGTCGTTTCTCAATTACAGATGATCAACCGTATGCATAAAAGGCAACCGAAGTCGCCTATCAATGGTATGCAAAAAGGCGACCAAAGTCGCCTATCAATGGTATGCAAAAAGGCAACCATAGTCGCCTATCAATGGTATGCAAAAAGGCAACCGTAGTCGCCTATCAATGGTATGCAAAAGGCAACCGAAGTCGACAATCAATGGTATGCAAAAAGGCAACCGAAGTCGCCAATCAATGGTATGCAAAAGGCAACCGAAGTCGCCTATCAATGTGTATACTTTGACTCAAAGAGACTTAATAAGTCTTGCGATATCGGAGAAGTGTATCCGTGACATAAAATACAAAGGGGAAAACCTTTTACACAAACCACCCTCAAGCTTGGTCCTCAAATGGGGAATCCACGGCTAGTGCTCCTGGGCTTCCCAGCTTAGAGTCTTATCAGCGTTTCCACCAAAGAATCTCCACTTTGGGCACTATGCACCTTTGTTCAAATTATTGTAATTCCGAAAAACGTCAAACAAGTTCGTAAGTTTTACATTTCAACTAAAGAAGACTTTCCGTCTTGTGCCAAAGTCGAAGGAGTTTGTACTCGCTCCCAAGTGGAGCCAGAATGAAGTACAAACTTGTATTACATTTTACTTCATCATATCAACTCTCTTTGATTGCTCTGGAGAATGCTTTTTATAGGTTAGGAGGGCAAGCCAGTAGGACGCATAGGCGTTCCGTTGGATATCTCTGTTGATATTCGTCAGCCTACCTCTCCCGTACCCAGAAACCGCTGAGGTGTGTTACCTTTGGCCAGCGTGCATTAAGTCGTTACCAAGCCGGGATTTTTGTACAATCTTTCCTTATGTAGTACAGACGTCTAGACAAGATCGTTCAACTCAAAGATGATGCATTTTGCCTGCCTTTTCTTTGGTGGGAATGCACATGGTTTTTTGTCAATATATTAAACGTACTCCAGAACGGTCTAATTTTTCAATCAGTACGATATTTAGTATTAGTGCACAACACACCTCGTCTTCCGGACAGCTGGTTTCGCTCCGCTGAGGGCCAATTTCGTCCCTCTAAAAACCCCTTTGAGTCAACGAAATACCACTACGTTGTCGTTGCTTTGGAAGTCAAAGATCTGGATCGTTTTAGCGCAATAATTGAAAATTGCGACAACGAGGTTGATTTCTTCATTCGGCCAGCCTTACGTGAACTTCAAGAACTAAGTGCTAAAAGCTTCCAAGAAGAGCTACATTGAGCTAATTGAAGACTGCATTGCATATTGCATGGGTGACTTGAACCCCACAGACTTGAACGACTTGAAAAAGCTATGGCCTGACGGTGCCACGGCAGCAGAATCTTCTTTGGCTTTCCGCGCCCTTTTTTGCGGAAGCGTCGTGTAACAATTGGTTTTACATCGCTACTTCTTGCATAACCACTCCAATGCATCAGCTAGCCGTCACTGTTGGACGGCAACTTGCGCTTGAAAGAGCCCGTCGGACTTCGTCTACCATTTCCAGAGCTCAACCTCTTGGTACTTCTTTGGTGCAAGACTCTGAGCATGAAGACATTTCGGAGGCAGCTCATAAAGTACTAGCGACTCACAGGTTTATTAACAAACAAAAACACAAGAAAGCTAAAAAAAACACACGTCGAAAATTGACTCAGATCCGTCCATCTTCCCAGACAACTGTTTTGCTTGCAAGGGAGGAAGGTTTGTCTGTCAGTTTCATAATAAGTACGGTTTGTCGGCTATCTCGTGTGTCAAAGGTTGCCAATGGCTATGTTCAACGACAGAGATTTGGCGCGTAGTCATGAAAACCAAGCCGTCTCACTTTACGTCGAGAGTGCTTCATATGCCACCGAGTTCGCATTAACCTCCTCCTCATCTATAGCTTAGCCCCCTGGATTCCACGTCAAATCTAACGTCATCAAGATCAGAGATACTTCATCCGGCGTGATCTGGCTTGCTGATCCAGGAGCAGCTTGGTCTCTAATGCCGGCTACACAATCTGATAAACTTGCGTGTCCCTCACCTAACAAATATATATTTTAAGCTGCGCATGGAACTCCTTGCAAGATATTTGGCTGGATGACCCTTACAGTTGACCTCTCTCAAGTTGGTGTTTTTCCTTATACTTTCTTTGTGGCTGATGTCAACGAGAACCTGCTTGGGTTTGATTTTTATAACACCCACGACATCCGTCTTGATTGCAAACGTCTGCGCTTGATCAATATGGCCACAAACAAATCAGTTAGGGTACAACTGCCATCTCCACCACCATAGCATCTATTCCAAAGACATCGCCTAATCCCTGGATCACTCATTTTCCAGTTGAGTTTAGGGCTATATTAACCAAGTTCTCAGGTGTTCTTCAACCCCGCACGGACTTCAAATCTGCCGTCAAGCATAGCGTGGTGTGCAAGATCATTCCGAGGGATGATGCTGGTACTGAGCTTATCAACGCCAAACTCCGTCGACTTCTTGGCGTTAAGAAGGATGCAGCAAAAGAAACTGTGGACACAATGCTTTCCTTGGGCATAGTTCGTCCATCAAATTCATCATTTTCAAGCGCCCTTCACGTTGTTGTCAAATCAGATGGTTCTTTTCGGCCTTGTGGTGACTTCAGACGATTGAATTTGTGGACGATAAAATATTCTTATCCCCTCCCTCTTTTGGACGATCTTCAGGTTGTGTTATTAGGCTGTAAATTATTTTCCAAACTGGATGTGGTAAGAGCCTTTAATCAAATTCCAATGGACACTGACTCCGTCAAATTCACCGCCATCAGGGCTCTTTGGGGCCTCTTTGAGTTCTTGGTAATGCCGTTCGGTCTCTGCAATGCCGTCCAGATTTTTCAACGCTTTGTCTCTAAAGTCTTAAATGAAATTCAAGGAGCGTTTGCTTATATCGACGACGTTATAGTCTTTAGTGAAACCAGAGATGAACACATCTCTTTTGTCGAGAAATTTTTGGAGCGTTTGGCCGTTTTTGGTTTGACCATCAATGTCAGGAAATGTTCATTTTGTGTCAGTGAATTGGAATGCTTGGGCCACATCATATCAGAGTCCGGAGTGAGTGCCAAACCCACTGGTATTAGTTCGGTCACTTCCTTTCCAGGACCGGAAACGGTTCAGAGCCTTCAGGAATTTTTGGGGCCTGCCAATTTTTATGGCCAATTTGTCCCTAATTTCACTCGCATTGCAAGACCCCTTTACAATATTCTGATAAGCCCCACTGGAGCAGAACACCCAACGAAGTCCACCTCCAAATTACCTTACTGGACAGATGTTGAACAACTCTCTTTCGACCACCTCAAGAGTACGGTGGCTTCTTCCGAGGTTTTGGCCTTTCCGTTCCCCGATCGAAGCACCCGTCTTGTTACTGACGCAAGCATGATTGCTATTAGGGACGTATTAGAACAATTTCATGAGGGTTCAGGTTGGCGACCATTGGCATTTTTCTTTAAATGTCTGTCTGATCCCTGATACATCTGGACGCGAGCTCCTTGCAATCAAAAGAGCAGTAAGGAAGTTCCGCCATATCCTTGATGGAATCCCTGCCTCTCTCATCCATGTTCTTACGGATCACAGGCCCCCCCTGGTGCTTGCCTTCACTAAAAGTCCCAACACTTTTGAGTCGGACAGAACTATTCGAAGTCTTATTGAGATCTCCAAGTTCGTCACGGATATTCGATTCATCAAAGGTGAAGACAACTCTGTAGTCAATGCACTTTCCCGCAATCCTGTCGCACTCATTGGTGTCTCATCCTTGATCAAAGCTATGGCCGATGCCCAAATTCTTGATCCCACCTTTAGCCCGCCTCCTACCTTGCCAAACTACGCCCTAAGAGAATCCACCTTAGATGGTACGGTTGCTGTGGTGGACAGACACTCGAGGGGAAAAGTTCAGACCTCTTGTTCACGAATCCATGCAAAGGGCTGTTTTTCATTACATTCATGGTTTTGCTCATCCTGGCATCAAGACCTTTATCGAACTAGTGCCTGGCATTCCCAACTTTCGGAAAACAAAAGGCATGGAAGCCTGCACCCATGTGTGGGAAGTCGTGTCTTCTGTCAAGAAGCCTCTAGATCGACCTTATTGCGGACCTTTCAATGTGCTTCACCGTAAAAAGAAATGTTTTCGTCATGGATTGTGGTGGCAAAAAAGACACTTTCGATTGAGAGGTTAAAACCTGCTTTTGGAATATCTGACCCAATGTGCCTCGAGCAATCTACAATGAAAACCCGCTCAGGGCGTTCTGTTAACAGACCAAGCTTAATCTCGTGTTACAACTCTTCCCTTATCATGATTTTGATTTTTGCCCAAGTTCCTTTTTGACTAGCATCCTTTTTCTCAGGGTAAATTTTTTGGGGGGGGAGGAGGGGGATTGTGTGGTAACTCTGAAACTAAAAAATACACAGTTCTTACTCCAACTCCTGGCGAGACACTTCAAAAGGAACGAATGAATAATTTCGTTACTACTGCCCGCTTGCCGTCAGTCAATTGATCAAGAGATCAACATTTCGTTTCTTATTACTTTAATTCAAAAAGTGGCTCAGAGTGGCTATGACCAAGAGCAGTCTGATTTGGCGGGAAGCTCGTCCATATTTCTCGAAGTTCGTGGCATAGTCTTCAAGAAGATGAAGATCAAAGTCTCCTCAACATCGGGGATTTCTCCCTCCCAACTTTCACTTCTTCATACCCAAGCCCAGCCACTCCCCCTTCAACACCGTTTCAGTCTCGCCCTTCATTCTTCCTTGCCTTTGAATTAATACTCAACTCTATTGTCATTTACACCTCAGCTCTGCCATGAAACCAAGACCAGGGTCAGGATCAGATACATGTACAATAGACCTCTCATCAGGAACGCTCGCATCCCAATCAATAACTCTTCAATTCATCAGGACATACAGTACGTATATCAGCCCAATGTTCATTTACAGCCTTCACCTTTGGCTTCCCAACTCCGCCCAATCAGCCCTCAAGTCCACCGATGCTAACTTTACAAAGTTCCTCAAGCGATACCTCAATATGCCAACAACCCAAAGGCGTATCTTATATACGAAACCGAGCCCCTCAACATTGGGCTGACCAGGCTAGTGTCCAACAGTGTTGGGAACCTGAAATCTCCAGAGGTGATGTCCGGATCCAAGTTTCCCTTCCCAGTCAAGGGCTTTTTAACGCACTATTGTCCTTGGCCCGACATCCCTTTGGAATATTGGCGGTCACGCACCTTTGTCCGGCTCCCGGTCAAATGCCATCAATGGCGGGAGCTGACCTTTGTAACTAATAACCAATATTTTCGCCATCCACCCCTGCTTGAGTGTGTCTGTATTGTGTGTGGAAGAGGTTGTTGACTCAGGGTATTAATAGAGGGAGCGCACTCGATTCAACTTAACGAGTATTTTATTCGAAGAGAAGAACAACATCTGGCCGAGTAAACAGGTGTATCGAGAATGCCCAGAACCAGTTTCTTGGAGTCATAGATCGGAGATGGTTTGGAGAGAAGGAAGGATAGGAAGAAGTAGAAAGTAGGATCATATCAGTGTGTGCTACACCACTTAAATTTTTTCATGTACGCTTAATCGAATCCAGTCAACTCACTGTGATATCACGATTTTGGCATCTATTTTTACCGTTTTTGTTTAGTTTACTATTTGTATGTGATTGGTCAAATATCTGATTTTACGTTTTTCTAATAGGTCGATAGAATGGCCAAAAAAAGTCATGAAGGACACAAATAAGGATTCGAATGGCTAAAAATGTTGAAAAAGAGGTCCAATTATTATTATTTTGCCACATCTTAACAATCTCTCCCTACATTGAATATGTTGTACCTTTACCGATGTCATTATTGGTCAATGGTCTTGAAATACCATTTGGATAGGTAAAAAGTTCTGTGTTATGTGCATATGGGACATGCCTTGACTCATGAGGAATTGGCTGTTGACCTATTATCAAATTTCCCTAGAACTAGTTATATATACACTGGTTCGCAAATTGTAGATGCCAATCATCATCATATGAGCACACGTTTGTTTCAGACGTGACATCAATTGGGTCTTGCGCTTTTATGGAACAAAGGAAGTGGCAAATTCATCACCATTAGTAGAAAGAATAACAGGATTGTGCCATCGTAATTCAATCATATCTCTTCTTCAAAATGATTTTTTGCAAATAGATCCAATTCTACTTGAAACTGTAAGGGCGGCTTTATTGGGATGGAAAACCGAGATTGAATCCGGTTTGAGGATTAAAGTGGTACTAGTGCTGAGGCGAGTCCAACAGAGAACTCTAGTCTTTTCATTGTACTCAAGTCGTACACAAAGACACATATTGCGAAATTTAAACCAAAGAATGAGATTTCTTTCACAAATCCGGACTTGAGTCTTTTAGAAAGGACTCGGACTCGGGGGTGGACTCGCCCCAGCATTACTCCTATCCATCTATAGATGCTCCAGGCCTTGATACGCGAGGTTGACTATCCGTCATCAAATTCGACCGATCTGATTGGCTGCCAATTGTCAACGAACATGGGCTTTGTTTTGCTTCCCGACAGGGAGTCAGTTGCTTCGTACCTCGTGAAAAGAGGTCGTACGTTTGCATCGCATAATAGGGCAAAGATTTGAATGATTTATGACAAATTTGATCCACCATGGATTTCACCAACTCATTCCATAAGGTTAAGAGTGTCTTTTGTCATTACAATGGCAAGTGTGTTATTTCTCAATGATATGTAGTTGACACACTGATCTTTCGCATGCTGTGAGTCTCGAGTTGGACTAAAGCACTTCAAAAAGAAAGTGCTACCGGGTTCAACAAATTACATTGTAAAGTATAAAGGGACTTGTTTCGTGATAGACTCAGGAAGCGCTCATGTGATAATGTTAATCTGAATAATCTAATGAAATATTATATCAAGCTAATCTTATGAAAAAATGGGTTCAGAAGGGATTTAGAAAGTAACAAAATAGTAGTAACAATTTAAAATGGCATATCAATGAATCAGCTTGTCTTCAAGTAAAATTTGGCATTGTCCTTGAATAAAGTATTCAATGTTCCTTGTCATATTAGAACTCTTTCTTATACAGCGCAGCAATTCAAAATGTGTTTAGAAAGTTTTTACGTATACTGATCGTTTACATTTTTGAAGTGCAGACACTTGTCAAACCTCACGCGTCTCTGAATCCAGGGTCCTTACTTCCATCCTCAAACCGGATTCAATCCTGGTTTTCCATCGCAGTGTAAAGCAATCCTAGCTCTGCCAGTTGTGACGGTCATTGGAGAAAGTTTTGGCGGCACATTGAAAGACTCAGCCGAAAGTTCAAACCGTAAAAAATACTCATTTCATCACCATGGGAACTTTTTTAAATTGTTTTTGAGTGCTACGGACCCTCATCTACTGAGCTGAAATTTAAAATTTCGTCATCACATTTTAGAGGGTATCTCGTGTCTCTTAATTGTTAGCAGCCGGCATCAGATAAATGCCTGAGTAAGTGGCAACTTTTGCCATGCGAAGCCTCTTGAAATCTTGAACAAACAAATCAGTCAAAAACCTGCTCATCTAGTAGAGCTTACTTTTATGTTTGGTTGACTTAGTTTTCTCTGCAAATCACAACACTGATTGGATCCGATGCATTTCACTAGTGTAGACCATTTTGCAGTTCCACACTGTACTATTCGTTTATCAACAATCATTGCTAAATTAAGTTTGTGTTTTGTTGCACATGATTATAATGTTTTAGATTTTTCTTGGAAAAGACGCATTTTCAAGATAAATAATGCCCTTTCTATTTCTTACGGCAAAAAAATAAGCAGTTTGCATGTCAACTTGACTATCCTTAAGTACTTGGTTATTCTCTTTGTACCTTGGTAATAGTTGAAGACTTGCTTATATTTGGTCCTGGTGTGTCCTCTGCTATCCCGATAACTGAAATGTACACTCATCGGGATCTGTAATATGACTGACTGGACTTCGCATCCAGCCACTTTATTTATACTATATCTGAATTACACTACAGGTCCCACAATTTAGCACTTTGTTAGGCCATCTAATTTGTTATTTTCGCCTTTTCATTTCCTCCCTTTCAGGGACCTCACCATTTGCACATTTTACCACGAAAGTAAGTCAAATTAGCGTCTGTGATAGTGCTCACCACGTTCCACAGGGGGTTCAACTTGTTTTGGCAATCCATGTCTTCCGGGGATTCCAAGTGCACCCTTTATACATGGCACTCCAAGTGGCCCATCATCCCCTGTTGTTCCCAAGCTGCCCAGTTTTCCAGTAATTCCAGGGCCACCCATACGACCCGGGGATTCCTTTTTGACCATCGTGGCCGTTCTTCCCCCCTCGGCCAATGGGACCTGCTGAAACATGACTGCCTGGGCTCCCTGTATCACCTGGCTCACTAGCAACACCCGAAGCACCAGCAAGTCCCAAGCTTTCCGGAAATGGCGTGCCTAAGTCATCTTGAATCAGCGCACCCAAATAACCATTGGCGTACCCAAGCCATCTTGAATTGGCATTCCCAAAAGAACCCAGGCAATCACCAATCATCCTTCAACGAGAATGGAAGTCCCAATTCGTGATTCAACTCTTGAGAAGAGAAGTCAGAGTTTGAACTTTTGCAAGGAGGAACTACCTGCCATTGCTAAGTGCTGGGACTTCGCCATTGTTGTGATGCCAAGAAATGGGAACTGTTTGGAAGGACGGAGATCGTCATCGTGTGGGAATAGGAAACCCAGGAAGCCTTGCAGAGGAACAAGAGGACCTGGGACAGTGCCAATTCTGAGTACGGTACTACGTCACTCTGTTAGTGGAACTTTCAATCCCGTCGAGTGGACGTCATCTGAGGTTCTCCATTGAACCATCTCAGCACGGATCGAACAGTAACTATCAACCATTGTTTTCTTTTGCGTATGTCCCCTTTTTTATTGGCCCAACAATTCCTCACTTTTCTTACTGGGGCAAGACAGCTGTTAGGCGATGTGTTTTTGATGAACAAAGTAGATTGAACTGTACAGTTTGCCTTAAAGAGTAGCCTAGATTTTCCAGATGACTGTGATCGTTCTCACATCGTAGGGAGTAGAAGTAGCAAGTGATTTGTATTCAACTGTATCTAAAGTTCATCACTCTTGTAGCAGAAATCAGTAGTTAGACTCTAGAGTAGAGGTACGCTTTGATAGACACATTTAGAGAGGATAGTGACCACATTTTGCAAGATAGTTAGCCTTGAAGATTGGCCCAGGTGTATTCCAGACCTCCAAAAATAACCTAACCTAACCTAACCGATTGATCTGTGACCGTGGGGAGTAGAGGTTGCTAGCGATTTGCATCCTTAGTTAATTGCTTGATGATTGTTTGAGGCCTTGATAAAGAAAGCTCGAACTTTTGATTGTCCGCCCTGATAAGGGTTATAACCGGAGGTCTTAAGATAGATCTAAGAAATTGAAGGCCCTGTACTGGGTGCTCTCTGTTTCCAAGAGCTATCAAAGTATTTTTAATCAGTGCTTGGGTCAAGAGTTCCATGTTTCCGTTCACCAGGGGAATTCAATAAGTCAGGACATTTCTCCCCTGGCTGGTGGACGGAACACAAGTAAAAGGCAGCCATGCCCCCAAATCACTGAACAAAGAAGTATGCATTTGTACATCTCTGGCAGATACTTCGACTCGGTCAAGGCAAATTTTGGTGACAAATTCAAATGCTGACTATAAAATTAAAATGTCAAAAACTAGCCAATTCCAACAACCAAGACACTCGTTCTGAAGTGTTTTAGAAACTAATGAATATCGTCAATTTGATGAGTGTTTCAAATCTTAGCATCATTTCTTTTCGAGGGCAGTCTCAAACTTCCAAACTGTGACTAGGTAGATGGTCAAGTGACAAGCAAATTTTGCCTCGTAACACCACTCAAGTACTCACCTGGCTTCCCAGGGGGTCCAACTTGTCCTGGTAATCCATGTCTTCCGGGTTTTCCAACAGCACCCCTTATACCTGGCACTCCCGGTAGCCCATAATGGCCTGTCGTTCCCAAGCTGCCCAGTTTTCCAGTAATTCCGGGCCCACCCATACGACCTGGGGTGCCGTTTTGACCATCTTGACCGTTCTTCCCATCTTGGCCAATTGGACCTGTTGAACCACGACTGCCTGGGCTCCCTATCACACCTGGCTCACCAGCAGCACCTGAAGCACCATCAAGTCCCATGGGCCCATATGGCCCAATTGTTCCTGGGCTACCAGGTGGTCCCGGAACGCCAACTGCTCCAACTAGGCCAGTGGGTCCGCGTGATCCAATTGGCCCTGGAGCACCGTTTTTCCCTGAATTGCCACTTGATCCAGGTTGCCCATATCTCCCAGGTACGCCCACGTCCCCAGACATTCCCGGAGCACCAGATATTCCAGCAGCTCCCGTAGCTCCTGCTGCACCACCCAATCCAGCTTTGCCATGAGCTCCATCAAGTCCAGGAATCCCAGGGGCTCCAGTTTGTCCCATGGCCCCATTGGCTCCATTGGTGCCTATGATTCCATGTGCTCCTGGTGCCCCGGGTGGTCCTTGGTTACCAGGGGGACCAATATCCCCCGGTGTTCCATTGGGGCCGTTTGCTCCGGGGGCGCCCTCAGGACCCATCGGCCCAGGTCTACCACGCGCTCCCGGGGCACAATTACAAAACTGTCTACCTTGTCGATGGACACTTTGATTTTTGCCCGGAGATATGTTCAGTATGTGCATCTCTTTCAGTTTCTCATCCACTATTTTTCGAACACTTTCCTGAAATGATGAACATTTGACCGTTATACTGTCCATTTTCAATAACACTTTTGGTACAAGAGGGTAATTTCAATCAAATTGTGATGATATGCGTAAAGGTGTTATTGAAATAAATCACAAAATATTTCAACACTTGATTTGTAAAGTTCACATATTTTTCCAGGTCGAAAGTATGCCCGTATTAGTATTTCTAAGATAAGTTTCGATGTCTTTGATTTGATTTTTTAAGCAAAGCTAGGTCGGATGTCAGAATAAGAATTTCTCATATGCTTTGAAAATGGTTTGAACTCACATTGAAAACATAAAAATATGTCGCACTTAATAGTATAAAATATAAAATAATTTTGTGAGTAGCCATATGTTTGAGCAATAAATTTGCTTTACCTAGTTGAAGTGAGCAAATTGAGCAAAATTACAATTGTATTTTACCATAAACGAAAAGTTTTCCACGATCTTGGATTCCCATTTGGCAGTAGCTCTGTCTATTAGCCCAATCAAACAAAAAGCACCCCCTATTGCGAGCGCAACTTTAACTCCCATCCTCTCAAAAAGAACTGACATCGATTCCTGGAATTCAAGATTGGCGATATCCCCGTTCTTCTCAAACTGGAAAGAAAGTTTCTGCTTTAAGCAGAAACTGGTTCTTTTCACCTGACTATCCGGTCTCTTGCAATGGTTGGGACATTTTTCTTGTACTTTGGCAATCGCCTTGAATCTAAACTTTCGGAAGATAGCCACTCACTTAAAATGTCAGTTTCCTTTTTCTTTGAGATTTTTTTAAAATATAAAAGTGGGAACATATGTCACTTAAATCTTACAAAAGATGTAAAATTACCTTTCATTTTTCTTAAGTGCCAAAAGCAACATTATCTTTTAATGTTCCTAAAATATTTGAACGATACATGTGACAGTTTAATCTTCAAATTTGTCACTTTTTGCAATAATTAATTTGTAGGTACTACCGCTGTTTTCATTCAACGTTAATAGAAGCTTGTCAAAATTCAAGATTAAGCTTGGATAAAGTTGCGATTGACAAGTATTGCATCAAAATTGTAAAATATTGACATTAAGTGACATTTTAAATTATACTGCAACATGTTAGAACCTGAGCCCAGTTTTTAAGGCGCAGGAGTGAATCTTAGATCGAGAAAGGGTCGTACTACATCACATAAGCTGGATCTTCTCTCGATCTAAGATTCTCTCCTTGGCTTTAAAAAACTGGGCTCAGGTGTCGGTGACCCAGTGAAAATTGCCCCCTAACCTGGATACAGCCCTTACAGCCTCACCCTGGCCAGACCAGTTCTATTTGCTTTTGTAGAAGCCAAAAAAGGCGAACTCGGTTGCTGGGTAACTTTGAAAAGATTGGAGCCACTTGGGGACGTACCCACTGAGTGGTGTCATGCAATGGTCTCTGTACCCAAGAAAGATGGAATGAGCTGTCCGTATTTGGACAGATATAACCAATCTCAATCGTCAGGTGGAACAATCCCGTCCATCCTACCCCTCAAGATGTTGTTGAAACCATCTATCCCAGCGCATGTTTTTTCACTACCATTGATGCATTGTTGGGTCATTGGCAAATGACTCTCTTGCCTTCTCCTCTTACGACATTCATTACGCCGTGGGGAATACCTTGATTCAATAGGGGGGCTCTCTTTGTGTGTATTTGAACAAAGTGAGGCTTGAAGACAGTCCATATGGTCAAGACACCTTGAATACGCTCGCCATTTAATGCCGTCGAATTTGAAGAGAAGAGCGAGGCTTGCCCAAGCTTCTCTTCACACAAGAGGGCATCATGAAATGACCAACACATTCAAGGTGTTGTTGACCGATCTACTTTTTTCAGATCCCAACTTGAATAAACTACATGTAAAGAACGCCCTCGTCATTGAGTACACAGTTTTCTTTTGCGAGAACTGGTTTTCAACGTATAACTTTCACTCACAACACCTCAAAACCAGATTGATGTGTGGAATTTGTTTCTTTTCGCAAGTGACTGGAAATTTTCTTGTCAGCTACTTTTTAACACAGAGCCTTGAAATTAAGTTTCTAATCGTGGTGTTTGGGTGCGTGAAAATCAAACCTTCAAAAATTGGTTCTCGCAAAAGAAAACTCCTTTACTTACATTTGCCCATGGGCTTCTCGGCAATGGGCGATGCTTACTCCTTCCCAGGACGCTTGGCCCTTCAGGGATTGTCCAATGTATTCAAAATTGTACGTACACGACATCTTGATCTTTAGTGACCCTCTGGAGGACCATTCGACCCACGTTCGGTTAGCATTGAAGCGCTGTCACAAATTCGGAATCACATCGGTGATTGATCTGTAAATGCAGATAAGTAAGTGCCTTTGGGGCTCGTGAGTCGTTCAATTTGCTGGATATGTTCTTCGAGGTGGCTCTTATTCAGTAAACTCTGCGGGAAATAGAGCAATCCAAGATTTCCCTCTTACATCAAATCTAACCGAGTTGGAGAGCTTCACGGTAGTAGACCAGTTAGGAAGCTGTGATATAGCCAACCATTGCCAAAACTCGTTTCCGATGTGAGATCGGTTGAAATCGACTTTGCCATTTCAGTGGACCCAAGATCACACGATCGCTTTTGAAAACGTCAAAACCTCTGTGATATCACCGCCAGTCTTGGCCCAGTTCAATTCATCTGAGGAAATACTCCTACACAGAGACACGGAGACACGACACGGCCTTGGCTTGGTCTTGATACAGTGATCAGTGATCTCCTACTCAATTAACACGCCTCTATCTACGCGCAACAGTAAGGCTCTCGTTTCTTACAAGATGCCGAAACAAGGTGCAACCTGATAGAACTAGAAGCCTTGGCAATTGTGTAGGCAATGAACCAAATCTTTTGCAATGGGCCATTACTCCGGGTTCCAATTCTCATTTGATGGGAAAAAACAATGCCCGTCTTCTAGCCAATTTACTAATGCCCTCTTCAGACTCTCGTCTGGCTATGGTTCTCCGATGGTGATTTGATCTGATAATAGCCCACAATTTCCCCATCAACCTTACAATAACTCGTGGGAAATTTTTGAATCTTATAGAAGCCAAGTTCGCCATATAATCTGCAATCAAACTCTCTAACTGAACGCAGTGTCCGGACCCTACAAAACTTAATCCGTCCAAACTGTACGTTCCTTTCAAGAAAAGTTTTCACCACAGCCCTCCTCAATACGCGGAATACCCCACGACAGGACGGGGTTTCCCGGGCGTTTCGAATGTTTAGCAAGGCTTTGAGATCAAAGATTCCCACCAGTCGTCTCAACAGAACTGTTGATTTTCACCATGTCAATCTTGTTCGACAAAAACTCATCCCAACTGAAAACAACTTCCCAATCTCGCCGCCTCCTCTTCAATCTCTTCCAAGGCCAAGGAATAAAATCATGCACACGTCGCCGCAAATATGGGAAAGCAGAGTTCTAGACCAATACCAGTACTCGTAGATCATATTTTTTTTTTTTNGCAGCTAGGTTGCGTGATTTCAATATATAATGTTGCGTTGTCATTAGAGTGAAATCATAACTCATCAAAATATCACATCTCGTCGACTCATTTCTGGGGCTAACTTTAACAAACAAGTTTCATTTCATTATAAATCTGAACATGCTCAGTCATGATTTCTTGTTCTTGTTTCTTTCTTAAGCTCCTTGCTGCAGTTTGATGAATCCATTTAAACATTTATATACTGTGGACACAATTATTGCTTTGCCAAGGGCTAAGCCAGACTGCCGCGTTCTTTATAGTTTTCATCTTTTGCTAATCCTACGCTGAGTAAAAGCCGGAGATTTCGGTTTCATTTATTAAGGAGCGTATTAAAAATTGAGAGAATTAGGACGAAAGCTTCACGGATGGGGGAAAAAGGAACGGAACTGGGGACTATGGGTTCTTTTCCTATTGATTTTGGGGAAAGACTCAGGATTCATGGTGAGTTGTATCTCTCTCAGAGGAACAGTTTCCAATTGGCTGGCGATTGCTTTCTTGCTTGCCAAACTATTCTCTGGCGAGTTCATGAATCTTTTTAGATGCTGTATTCGTGCTAAGAAGTCCTCGTATTCTTTGGGAAGCTTCTCTGGTTCGATAATGTCCCCCAAATCGTCATCCTCCTGGAAGAGATTGACATTATGCTCTACAAGATGCTCCGTAATAAATAGCTACATACCTTCGTTTCACCACAACTGGGACTTGGAACGCATCCCATACCATCAACCACCTCTTGCTGTTTGGACCTTAAATCCACATCACTGCTTTTTTCAATTCCAGAAGGGATGACCTTGAGCAAAGCCAATAAGTGGCTATGTTTGCAAAAGTTTCTGACAAACAAATAAAGCAAAACACATGAAATGGCAGGTTCAAGGCTTCCGACAAATAAAGAGTGATGATGGGAAACGCCCATTGCAAAGAAAATGAGACCATAATAGAAAATTAACTCTATCATTTCAACTCGCTTGGAGAGCAAAAGACGGTAGCAAAGGTGGGTGTTGATTGTTCATAGTAAATATTCAACTATTAACCTTAGGTTTTTTGTCAATGAAAAGCATATTTGGTTACTTCATTTTGGGACCGTTGACCGTTGGTTTTCGGTAAATAGGAATGTTAAATTTAAGTCTGTGCAACATTTAATTACGTTTTCTTAAATACTTTTAAAAATTAAATGCAATTAATTAAATAAATGTTTTGGGTAACGATGCCCATCACTGATTGTTAAGAGCCTATCAAAGATTCTTTAGCAGGGCCAAACCGGATTGCTAGCCGGAAGGTTCAACTTACCGATAGGCATACTGCTGACATTGGCAAGTGTATAGATGAGCGCAAATTTTAGGTTCTGGACAATTAGCGCATACGACGAGGCAACTCCCGTGAGTGCAACCAAAATTATTAAGCTCTAACTGGTACGAGCGGGTCTTTCCATCCCCCATTTGTTTGATCAACCGGAATGAGGTGCCCATGACCTCGGCCGAGTATCCTTCGCATGAAATGGGATGACACGCATTGTAGTGCTCCTGGCCCTTGGACAATCCAATGTTCCTTATCCCTTCCGAAATCCATATTCCTTTTCG
>NC_081451.1:17751427-17762930 GCF_007210705.1 Tigriopus californicus
GCTGGCATAACACAACAAGAACGATTTGTCTTTGGTTTCGACGACCTTGGACCTCAACTCTTCCTAAAGAACATCCATGTTAAAAGCATAACCATAATTGAAGGCACGGAATGACGGGTCGGTCAAGCATTTCGAAACGTTTGCCACCTCCGATTCTCGGTGGTCGTATCCTGGGATTAAAATTCCAACTTAAAATTTATCCCGCTTTCGTGCACCTTCATTCTTGCCTTGCAAATTAGCTCGTCTTACCAGAGAATATACATCCCCCGTTGTAACTGGCTTGCTGGCAGGATCTTCTTTCTCTGCTGGATGATACTTATTGATAATAACGTTTGGCGTAAGACCGGCTTCCAGTAATTTGACCACATCCTCTTTAACGGCTTTTGATAGTCTCAAATTTCGTCGCTCCAGTGGGTGTGAATGTTGGAGACAACCTCGTATCTGAACGGACGGTCGATTCAGCTCGCATTTTTCTCCAGCAACGGGGCTGACACATCGACAGAAAGATGCTTCTTTGAAAAATAATCTATGCGATAAATATGCGAATCCTTTAAAGCAAAGTCAAGGAAAAAATAATATGCCAATGACAAATTACTTCGCGGGACAATCATGGGTTTTCCGTGATGCGTTGGTCTTTAACCGTTTGTCCTTGATATTGTCCTTAGTAGTTTGGGCGCAAATAAACAACCTTTGGTTACTGCTGGATCGACGAGTCACAAAACTTCGATCCATTTCATTCGACTCAAAACACACTTGAGAGGCCTCCATAGACTCAAAGCTCAGGTTGATGTAATCATGGGTATGATCAAAATCACATGGATCAACCTAAGAAGGCGTAAACTCCGTTATTAGATTCATTCTTATACGTAAAATTGAAAGAATTACAGACCAAAATAGATGAATCCCAGTAGACCATATACAGGACACCAGTGTATTTTTTGACAGTTTTGAAAGGTCAATTCAATATCTCCGATTGCCGAAAAGCTTTGTCATAACGGAAAATATTTTTTTGCAATTAAGATACCAAATGAAGAAACAAAAACATTCTTTGTCGCAAAATAAAGCAAGACCTTTAAAAGCTCCTATAGATGGATTTTTCAGGGGCAGGCAGTGTTTTTTGATTGATGTTTCCATTTTTTTTTTACTTACACAGGAATTTGTTTTGTTCGAATGGTAACGGTATCCAGCTAGAGTTAAAAATGTTTTTCGACATTTTGAGCAATGGATCATTTTGTAACGTGAGCGGCCCAAGCGAACGGAATCTGCAAGATAATAGGAAAATTAAAGGTCAAAAAACTTTTGCAGTTGCATGATTCGCATTAAGCAACATAGAAACTGGGATGAGATCATTTTCGAGACGCCTTTGAAGTTTGAACCATGGTTATGCAAAGTTTCTTGGAGAATGGATGTAGCAAGGCGACTCATTAGATGAAATCTAATGCGTGAAAAATCGTGAACTCATGAAGTGGTCATGGAAATAGCTAGTCAGCAAGAGCAATAGCAACATAAACCTTAAACTTACACCAAAAATGCAAAATTGGTAAAAGTCTAGAGCTAGAATTGAACACTAATGACAATGCAACATTAGATATTGAAATCACGCAACCTAGCTGCAAATTTTTGCCGCTAGAGGTACGATGAAATCGGGTGGAGATTCAATCGTGAGTACTCTTTCTGTTATAGTGGCTCTAGGCCGAACGATATTGGGCTCCGTTGTCACTCCGAAGGATGTTCGGTGCGCCCATCAAAGAAAAGAAAATTCTAAATTCCCTGATGAGATGGGTACACGCATGAGAAGCGACATCTAACGGATGGAAGGGTGAACTAGCGCAACTTTCCAAAAGGAGCGCCACACTGTACTTAGAATTGACGGATTAAAGAATATCTCGTGACAGGCCTCAAATTTGGACAAAAAAAGGTCGTTAGAGTGTTGGAAGACATTTCTTAGACATATTCATCGGTTTTCTCACAAAAATGGACAATTCACTGAGCATCAAACGCGATTTGAAAGGGTGAGGCCCGATGGGGACATGAAACTCTGACTAAAGCGTTAGATCGGTGCCAGCTGCCAGGTGTACCCTAGGTGTAGCCCCCAACTGATTCCTACTAAACTGGACTGGCTGCCTGGGTCACCTCTCTGTTTAGGCTAGACAGCCAGGATAAGAAGAGTGGGTGAAGAAGAACAAACCACCTGAAGAGATGGATAATGTCTGGAATAAATGGAGGGGACTAACGAAACCTCCGGGGTGAGGAAGACAGCTGTTCTCGTGACCTGGAATTTTATAAAGGGACTTTCTTAGTGTTCTGTGAATAAAGTTTAGCTTTTACTTTCCTGATCCTGTCTAAGGTGCCTGCTCCTTCCCTCACGGATACCGTTAGTTTTCTTCGGGCAGAAGAAACTTCTAAGAAAGACACGTCTGCTTTGAAGCCCAGAATTGTCGCAGCTACCACGAAACAACTACCGAAGCCCAAGCCCACATTTAGACCATCTACACATTCGAAAAATACACCAGGAAAACCCAAATCATCCCATACCTCTTCCTGCAACGGATGTGGTGGCAAACATTCAATTTCTAGGGAAATGGAATGCCCTGCTTGGAAAACAGTATGCCACAATTGCGGCACAGCTGGTCATTTCCGCTCGGTATGTCGCCAACTTCCAAAGAAAGCGGCTGCAATTGTTGCTTCTTCTACTGCCGCTCTGGTTGAGGTTAGCATCTTCATCGGAGAAAGAGTTTGCGGCAATATCAAACTGCGACCGGATACTGGAGCGGATATTTCTTTATTGATGAGACGAGACGTTGAAAGTCTCTTGCTGATACCATTCATCGAGCCATCGCTTCTCAAAGTACAAGCTGTACAAGGAAGCCAATTAGCTGTTGATGGAAGCGTCAATGTCACTTTTCGTATGGGAACAATGCAGTTCTCAGAACAGGTGCTCGTTTGCCCCCAGATCTACTGTTCTTACCTATCACTACAGGCTTGCCGTGGACTTGGCTTGATCGCTCAAAACCTTCCGAGTCCCGTTGTTGCTGGAGCAGAGGTATCGTTACCTTCGTGGGTTATGGATATTCCCAAGGAATCAACCTCTTCAGAACAACTCCAGGCTTTTGCTGCACGAGTGATGGAAGAAAACGCCGATATAATTGCATCCGATGGATCCCTTCCCGCGATGTCGGGTGATATCGTGGGAGAACCAATGCGCATCAATCTTCGCCCAGATGCAGTCCCTTTCGCCATTTACACAGCCAGACCGGTCCCTTCGCTTATCGGGATCCAACTAAATTAGAACTGGATCGACTCTCTACCCTATCAATTATCGAACCAGTTGGCAATCGCCCAACACCTTGGTACCATCCCATGGTTGTTGTACCGAAAAAAAACGGCGAAGTTCGAATTTGCGCTGATTTGACTCATCTCAATAGCCAGGTACGCCGAGTAGCTCATCCTATACCTACCCCTACCAACGCCATAACTTGCATTGACACAAGCGCCACGCTATTCGCTCTTCTGGATGCGCGGTCTGGATATTGGCAAATGGCCCTTCATCAAGATTCTCAAGATCTCACTATATTTATGACGCCTTGGGGAAAATATCGGTACCTGAGGTCACCAATGGGATTCATATCCACTGGTGATTCTTCTAGCTTAAGAGGAGATGTAGCTCTTCAAGGTGTGATTGGCGTCGTTAAGATTGTTGATGATATCTTGGTCTTTGGAGACAACCTACATCATCTTGTTGTGCGTCTTCTCAATGTTATTGATCGTTGCCGTAAACATAGCATAACTGTCAATAAGAAGAAATGTATTCTGGCAGCTACTAGCGTCCTTTTTGCTGGATACATCATCAAACCTGGTGGATATTCAGCTGACCCTGCCAAAGTCAAAGCCATTACTGAATTCCCGATTCCATCAACAAGAACCGAGTTGAGATCTTTTTTTGGCCTCATTAACCAATTGGGTCAATTTTCAAGAGACATTGCTTCATCAGCGGAGCCATTGAGAAGTCTTTTGTGCACGAAAAACTCATTTTCCTGGAGTGCCAATCATTAACTCACGTTTGATGCTACTAAACAAGTTCTTTCCACGCCCCCGGTTTTGCATCTGTTTGATCCTGACCTACCAATAGAACTGCACACAGACGCCTCCCGCACCCACGGTTTAGGTTTCGCCCTTTTCCAAGTCAAGAGCGCCTCCTTAGTGCTCGTTCAGTGTGGTTCCCGCTTTTTGCAAGACGTGGAGACCCGCTATGCTATGGTCGAACTTGAGGCTTTGGCTGTAGTTTGGGCCATTTACAAGACTCATCTTTACGTTTGCGGAACTTTTTCACCGTTAAAACGGATCATAAACCATTGGTAGAACTTCTTGGCAAAAAGACGATTGCAGCGGTGTAAAATATTCGGATCCAAAATTACATCCAGAAATTATCTCGTTATCAATTTTCAGTCCAATGGAAGAAAGGCAAAGAACATGCAATACCCGACGCCTTTTCAAGATCCCCCGTTGACGATCCCACAGAAGATGATATTCGATTGCACGAAGATTCATCCGCACTCATCATCGCCACAGCTCGGGATTGCTCTGACCTTCTTTTGACAGATATCCGCGTGGTTGCTTCCAAGGATCCAGATTATCAGGGATGGATCGTCTCCCTCCTTTCTGGTACAGAACCACCTATGTCAATGAGGAAGATCTGGAACCAACTATCGGTTGTGGATGGCTTGATAATGTTTGGACACCGTATCCTTATTCCAAAAGCATCAAGATCCTTGACCCTAACCCACCTCCACGCATCCCATGCGGGCCTCGAAGCAACGAAACGACTTGCCCGTCAATCTGTCTACTGGACCGGGATAACTAATGATATCACAACTTCTGTTCAAGCTTGTCATTTATGCCAGGAACACCTTCCGTCTTTACCAAGGGAGCCTAGTGCTGCAATACCTCTTCCTGACACATCAATGGACGAAATTGCAATGGACCTCTTCCATTTTGCTGGCCGTTGTTATCTCCTTGTTGTTGATAGATACTCTGGATATCCCTTCATACACTCGTGGAACCAGGATCCTTCAGCCGAACAAGTATCAAAAGCTTGCTTGACTATTTTCAGCCAATTTGGGATGCCTACCCTCGTATGATCCGACAATGGTCCACAATTTGCGGCGCTCTCTTTCCAAAAATTCTTAGATAAATGGAATATTTGCTGGTCGCCATCTTTACCATATCACCCGCAATCAAATGGTCTAGCAGAGCGGACGGTACGATCCATAAAATCAATCCTTAATCGTCTTCACCAGATTTCCGACCTCGAGCAAGCACTCCTCACCTTCCGGAATACACCAAAAGCCGATGGCGTATCTCCTGCCTATCGAATGTTCGGAAGAATCTTTCGCACCGCCCTTCCAACGACAGATTTACCGCGTGTCCTCAACTTGACCCAATTGGATGATAAAAGGGAACAAATCCATCAACGTCAGAACTTATGGTACGATTCTCGCGCTCATCCAATGCGACCACTCACCAAAGGGGAGAAGGTGATAATACAGAACCCAATAACAAAGTTGTGGAATGAAACCGGATTTATCACTAGTGTTTGCAAGAGTGGTAGATCCTACAATATTCAAGTTGATGGGAGAAAAACTACTCGTCGCAGAAATCGCCGATATCTCCGGCCATTAAAGGCCAAGAACTCCTCTGTTCCCCAGCGGAGAGAATCCAATCTACGCAACCAAGTTTTGGACAACATTCCTATCAGGCAATCTAACCGTAAAAGAAAGCCTCCGAAGCGGTTCTCTAGTGCCCTATGATTGAATTCTCCAAATGAGGGGATGAAGAGATGGATAATGTCTGGAATAAATGGAGAGGACTAACAAAACCTCCGGGGTGAGGAAGACAGTTGTTCTCGTGACCTGGAATTTTATATAGGGACTTTCTTAGTGTTCTGGGAATAAAGTTTAGCTTTTACTTTGTGCATCACTTACACGCGTTACAACCCACTGCCTTCTTTGTTGTCATTGATGCGAATGTTGGCTGAGTGTTCCATTTCCCCTGAAATAACGCAAACGCCCAACGGGAGGGCCGTTGAATTAGCTAAAATCTGGAACAGAAGTGTTTTCGTAGGAGGGAGCGCGCGTCTTGCAGACATTTAGCCATCCATCCATCCATCAACCCATAAAACACCCACCAATCATGGGATATTCGGCAATCGGTAGTACAGTTCGGGGCTATGGCGTGTCTTTGTTTGCCTTTCCCAAAGACGCCAAGCTTCGTCAAAAGTGGGTTCAGCTTATGCGACGGGACCAATGGCAACCCACTCGTTTCTCCAAACTCTGCGCTCATCACTTTGCCCACGATCAGTTTCTGCCCCTTCATGACCTCAAAGAAACCAATCTGCCAGCACTTCCATGGAAGGCTTGTCGACCAAAACTGAAACCGGGAGCCGTTCCTACCCTGTTCTTCTTTCGTGGGCTGCCACAGTCCCTCAATCAACCATCAAGGCACCTCTCATCATCCATCATGACATCCAAGGATCGCGCCAGTCAACGTGAAGCTCACCAAAACCTACCTGGATATGTTGGGTTAGGTCAAAATGCAAATGACAAAACTGGCGAAGAAGGTCGAATTGAGGAGCAGACTGAAGTTCAGAAATGCCAAGCCTCAAAGCTTTTGGATCCAAATCAAAACTCAGACAAATTGGCCTGTCATTGTAGTAGCCAAGGCCATCAATATGATCTAAAAAACGACCGACAGAATCAAGATAGGGCGGCTTGTGAGCCAGAGCTGAATGATCTTCATCGAGAAAATGATCGTCTTCGAATGGAGAACGATCAGATGTCGCAAACTCTTCAGAAGATTTTTAATCCTGACCAAATTGATGCCTTGACACGGCCCTCAGGCCGTATTCGCCAATGGACCGATAGTACAACGAAAAAAGCAATGCACCTTTATTTTACGTGTGGAACAAATGGCTATGAGCTGATTTTGAAGCAAGGATGGCCTTTGCCCAGCATTTCTACACTAAATAGAAGAATGCAAGCAATTCGATGTGAACCAGGAACTTTGGAAGAAATGTTCTCGTTGTTGGAGACCAAAATTGAATCAATGGAGGAAAAAGACAAAGAATATGTAATGATGTGCGACGAAATGGGGATTCAAGGAAGATTAGAATATAATCCGTCATTGCAACAAGTGTTTGGGTACCCAACAATCCCGGAATCTACGGCGTCCAAAACTGGCAAGCCGGAATTGGCTACTAAGATGTTGGTGTTTATGTTGAGTGGTGTGGCCAACCACTGGAAGCAGATGGTACGGTACGATTACACTGGAAAGTCTTTCCACTCGTCCACTGTGGCCAAAATCATCCAAGACTTTATTAGTAAATGCGTCAAAATTGGTTTAAATGTGAGCGCCCTTGTGATGGATATGGGACCGGGAAATATTGGCGTATACAATGAACTTGGTATTTCTCCCATTTCTTCCTCGTCTGGGATGGATGAAATGACAAATTCATTCCACGTGAATGACAGCCCAGTACGTGATCTGGCCGACATCCCACACTTGATGAAAAACCTCAGAAATGGCCTTTTGAAGGACAAAGGTTTCCATCTAAATCTCAACATTGTGGCTGACCAGGCGCTTGAGACCGATATGGTACAAGTCAGTGTTTTCTTGAAGCTTATTGAATTTCAAGAGGCCCGAGAATTGAAGATTGCCCCACGCCTGACACGGGATTGCATTGAGATAACAAATTTCTCAAAGATGAAAGTCGGACCAGCCGTTCATCTTTTAAGTCGTGAAACTGGTAATGCCATCCGTTTCTTGGTCGCCCATTATGATTGGCCCAAGTCTTACCTGACCACTGCGTTCTTTGTGGAAGAATGTGGAAAGTGGTTTGACTTAATGACAACTCAAACACGCTCGCACTGTTTCTCTTCCTTCGTTCCTGAGAAGAGAAAAGCAGCTGTCCAGTCGTTAACGGCCTTTGTGTCAATGATTTGTACCATGAGATGCGGCCAATATTCTAAACCTGAAGCCATTAGCCTAGAGAAAAGCAAACCCAAGAGGAGAAAGACGGAATCCTCAGCACTCAAGCCTTACCAGAAAGGAATATGCCTCTCAACCAAATCCATGATTGAACTTCAAAGCTATTATCTGAACCAGAGAGACTTCAAGTTTTTCCTCTGCGGTCGGTTTCTTCAAGATGCATTAGAAAATGTATTTAGTTCAATGCGAAGAAGGAACTCTGTCCCCACACCCACTGAAGGTCGAAATGCTTTGAGAATTGTCTCAACTACTCAGTTCTTAAGACCTAGTAAGTATGGTAGTTATCAAGAAAATGACAGTGGAATGTTTTTGTCTGATTTTAAAAACGTGGAGGCTCTTGGAAGGAAATGTGAAACACAAGCCCGTCTTGAATCCGAGTTTCTTGCCAAGCACAACGAAGATTTAGAAGAAGAGGACGATATCACTGTGGCGGAAGATTCAAAAGAAAGCCTGGACTTCATTCAAGGAAATTGCTTGGTCACGTTTGGAGGATGTATTGTTGAAAACCATCAAAACATCTTCTTTTTGTCATTTATGTATTTCAGAATTTATTGGCCAGAGCACCGATTCAAGCCTTTCATCAACTAGCTCTTTAATTGCCTGTAAATCTTACAGTAAGGACGCGCTTACAACCCCTGGTGGGAAGGGACTCATCCTCTTCTATTGTTGTGAGAGGACTTTCATGAACTGCCAAAAAACCTTCCAAACATGCTCAATATCGTAGAATATTTGACAGATAAGGTTCTAAATCACCAAGAGATCAAAGGCCTGAATCCCCAATGTCACATTGGGTTAATCACTTGAAGACTTTTTAGACCAAGATTATTTTTTTGGGCAAGGCATCATAACCGTATATGTCATGAAGTTCAAAAGAAGAACATTGCATCTCAAGCCAATTGCTCCAAGTCAATGAAAAGACATTCTGATGTGAAGTGACAAATTCTTTCAAGCGTTCTCAGCAATATATGTATGCGAAATTGAATCTCTTCATTAAATATTCTGAATAAGGGTAACAAACATGTCTTGGTGATCATTCAGTGACTAGCTTTTCTTAACATGCATTTAGTTTTGAAGACTCAATTGGCAAGTGCAGAATGTTTTATCCGCCACTGTTTTCAATTCGAAATTTGATATAACAATAATCAATTTTGGGCCAAATTCGACGCTTTTGAAATTCTGTGAGTCATTTGCACTTGTTCTTCTTGTGCACTATACCAACTTTACCAAGTCATATTAAAGGTTTAAGATATTTTTATGTGCAGGAATAACAGCGATAATCACTACATTTAAAAATGGTAAATTATGTTTGAGGTATTATTGTTATTATTTTTTGGTTTGGTTTTTTACGGGCTTTTCTAACCGCTGCAGGGAATGTAATCCCCAGTACTATAAAAGTTTGTCAACATCTCTCTCAAATATAGGCAGGCACATACCTTAGTCCGGTTTCCAGTCAAATGCAATCAAAGATGTGAATTATTTTTTTTTTGNAACATCTCTCTCAAATATAGGCAGGCACATACCTTAGTCCGGTTTCCAGTCAAATGCAATCAAAGATGTGAATTATTTTTTTTTGCGGGAGGAGGTTTGGGTTTTCGCGGACTTTTTTAACAGACGCAGGGAATGTAATCCCCAGTACTATTAAAATGAAAGGTTATAATTCGTCTATTTATTGCCTTTCAACCTTTATATGATATTTGGTCTACCAACGAATTTGAGTTGACAGACCGAGCTAGTCCTTGAATGTAGGGTTGATCTGGAATGCTATCCAAAAATTGGTCCAAGTCTGACTTGAAAGATGCTACCGGATCAACAAGGCCTACGTATTCCCTACGAATATTAGAGGGAAGCAAATTAAACAATGAAGGAGCCCGATGGGCGTGCTTTCCCATGGAGAGGTGTATATGATTAAAGAGTGCTATTCCCTTTGATCACTAATTGGGACTTGGGTTAATATTAAGAAATTATAATTCAAAACTATGAAGGTCAACACCGTAAAATAGATCATAATTGGGACAAAAAGTAGAAAATAACTTATACCATTTCAGTGCACACAAAAATGAGGAGTGATGGGCAATCATTGGCAATACATGAGGGAGATGCGCAGTGGCACGGATTTCTAGAAATATGGACTGCGAACGAGCTGCCCGCCAAATCGGTCGCCTCTAGGTAATAGCCACTTTTCGAATAAAAGTAATAAAATAAGAAACTGTAGTATCCTCCCAATCTATATCCTATTCCGTCAGCTATATAAAGAAATATACGACTTGTAAGAGTCCAGTAAGCTTCCAACACTCGATGGCGCAGTCGGTTGGATTGTTCCTCCTGTCGTTGTCAGTTTTGCGAAGAGTGAGAGCTTTGTCCATTTAGACATTGCCTTACCCTACTTTGGGAATCTTCTCACCTCTCGTGTTACTCTCCTTTACGTATTAGTGATTTTACCACGCTCTGTGCCACGTTCAACAATGGCTACAGCTTTTCCTGAGGACGATCCTGACTTTATCCAAAGTCTAGTGGACGTCGAAGTTGGAGACCAAGCTCTCTATGAGAAAGCCAAACACTCCGCTCGTGCCTATTTGGGCAAGTTAAATCAGAGGATTACCACTCTGAAACGCTCCGTTACCTCTCTCTCGAGTAACCCCTCCCTATTCATTACCGCCGAGGCTGTCAAACATTTCGAGGAATTGAAAGTCTCGTATGAGAAGGCAGACACAGCTTACAGGCGAGTCATTTATATCGCCGGTCCTCTTCTCAATGACGAAGGCCTCAAGATGTGGGAGGACAAAATCGCCAAAATTGACCTCATGTATGGCCAATGCCAAGAAGCTATGGCTGTTGCTATGGTCAAGGCCACACCACCTCCTCCCAGCCCTGTGGCCTCTTCACAAGTTTTAAAGGGTTTCAAGGCCCCAGTGAATGAAACACTTCGCCGGAAGATCCTTTCCCTTCAGAATACTCCAATCAAAATGCGAAACTGGATGGAGAAGATCGGAGTCTTCATACGCTCCAACGGCTTCGACAAGTCTCCTCCCAATGAACAGGTCGCATATGTCCGTCAGTTCTTGTCCCCGGAGCTCGCGGAACGTGTCCGTTACCACACTGATGTTTCCGTACCCGTCTTCGATGATGGCGGCCTCATTGAGCTCATTTCCGAGCTTTTCCTCATCAAATACCCTCTGGTAACGAGACGGCACTCCTACTTTGCCCTTCGACGTGCTGAGGGACAAAGCCTAGACACATTCCTGTCACGTCTGCTCTCCCTTTCTACGGAGGCGGATCTTTCCTCACTATCCTCTGATGACATCCAAATCTTCAGAGTGATCACCGGGTGTAATGAACCGAGTCTCGTTGGGAAGATTCTGGACATGAAAAATCCCTCTTTTGAAGATGTCCAGCAGAAGTTGATTCGGTTCTCAGCCAACCGAGACAACAAGAAGAAATTTGACACTTATACACCTGTCCA
>NC_081451.1:17764005-17824183 GCF_007210705.1 Tigriopus californicus
GTGCTGGCATCGTAGGGAGTAGAGGTAGCAAGTGATTTGTATGCAACAACTGTATCTAAAGTTCATCACTCTTGTAGTAGAAATCAGTAGTTAGACTCTAGAGTAGAGGTCGACTTTGATAGACGCATTTAGACTAGGATAGTGAAAACATTTTGCAGGATAGTTAGCCTTGAAGATTGGCCCAGGTATGCCAGACAAGCGAGATTGATCTGGGACCAGTGGGGAGTAGAGGTAACTAGCAATTTGTATCCTTAGTCATTTGATGATTGTTTGAGGCCCTGATAAAGGAAGCTCGAATTATTGCTCGTATGCCCTGATTAGGGTTTTAACCGGAGGCCTTAAGATAGGTCTAAGAAATTTAAGCCCATGTACTAGGTGCTCTCCATCTTTGAGAGCTATCAAGGTATTTTTACCTAGTGCTTGGGTCAGGAGTTTCATGTTTCCGTTCACCACGGGAATTCAATAAGTCAGGACCTTTCACCCCTGGCTGGTGGACGGAACAGTCAGAGTTTCATTTCCCCATCGGTCCTCACCCTTTCAAATCGCGTTTGATGGTCAGTGAATTGTCCATTTTTGTGAGAAAACCGATGAATATGTCTAACAAATTTCTTCCAACCCTCTAATGACCTTTTTTTGTCCAAGTTTGAGGCCTGCCACGAGATATTCTTGAATCCGTCAATTCTAAATACAGTGCGGCGCTCCTTGTGGAAAGTTGCGCTAGTTCATCCTTCCATCCGTTAGATGTCGCTTCTCATGCGTGTACTCTTTCTATTATAGTGGCTCTAGTTCGGCCCTCTTGCTCGATTTCCTACGCGGGTGGGGAGTACAGTGGATCCCGTCTTTGCCTCACAGCCCCCAAAGAAATGGCCATGCAGAGGTAACCGTTAAAGTCCTCAAACATCTTGTAGCCAAAAACGATAGTCAGATCAAAAGCCATGCGTTCCACGCCGGACTTTTAAAGATTCGCAGCAGCCCCAGCGAGGACCGCCTATCACCAGCTCAGAGAGTGTTTGGCTACCCTCTTCGATCCCAGGTCCCGATCCACTGGAGTTCATTCGACCCTCGTTGGCACCGAATGACGAATGAGGCCGATCAACGCCGGTTGGAATCCGCAAAGAAGCGGAAAACATATTACGACCGCTCGACCAAACCCCGCCGAACAATACCCGTGGGATCGGTTTGGGTTTTTTTTTTCAACGGGCTTTTCTAACCGCTACAGAGAATGTAATCCCCAGTACTATTAAATAAAAGGTTATAATTCGTCTATTTATTACCTTTCAATTTTTTTATGGTATTTGGTCTACCAACGAATTTGAGTTGGCAGACCGAGCTAGTCCTGAATGTAGGGTTGATCTGGTATGCTATCTAAAAATTCCCTACGAATATCAGAGGGAAGCAAATTAAACAATGAAGGAGCCCGAGAAAGAAGAGATGTGGACTTCATTGTTCGAACTAGCCTGGATTCTCGAGGGCTTGAAGGTGCTCTCAAAACGCACATTAAGCCTCTACGGTCACTAGCATTGACCCTAAACCCGGGTTGGGACAAAGCTCATGGATACTTTTGAAGACGTACAGTATCAGATACCTTTCGTACCTTCTCTGAACACTGTACAATCCCAACTTTTTTACCTCCCCCAATATGAGAGCTCTCTCAATCCTGTGATGTTCCTAGTGAAACATCTTTGGACTTGCTCGACCTTTTGCAAACCTGCTGAACTCATTGGAGCCCAAATGGGTGAGGCATATTCAAGATGTGGCTGGACAATCGACTTGTACAGAGTTAGCATCGTGATGCTATCTCTGGACTAAAACTACGATATATCCAACCACACATTTGAAAAGCTTTACCCACCTTCAACTGGATATGCTCATCGAACTTTCCATTATTTTGGAGGACTACACCTAGATCTTTCATAGATGAGACCTGCTCAATATCTTTACCTCCATTATCTACGAGTGGAGTATTTAAAGGAGTTGACCCAAATGTCATTGAGCGGAATTTCATTCCGTTCAGGGCCATATTACTCTCATTTACCCAAGAGTAGATTCGATCTAAGTCCTTTGCAAGGCTACTGGAATCTTGGCCATACTACCAGAAACTAACTCTGTATCGTCAGCATAAGAAGAGAGACTGGCAGTAATACTAAGCTTTTGAAGCGGGGCAACGAATATTATAAACAAGAGGGGCCCTAAGATCGAACCCTGGGAAACACCTGACTTGACATCATGTATGTCACTAAGGGATCCCTCAACCTTAACAATTGCTTCCTACCAGAAATGAAACTTTTTAACCAATTGAGAACCTTGCCTTGGATCCCAATCTCATGGAGCCTGTTAAATAAAAGACCATGATCTACCTTGTCAAGGCCTTGGCAAAGTCGAGATAGACTACATCAACTGATTCATGGCTCTCTAGTCCCTCAATAACCCGCTCAATATGGTCAATTAGCTGGGTAACCGTGCTAAAATGTGCTCGGAACCCATGCTGGCTAGGAGAGAACTTCATGAATATCAAGAAATTCAACAAGTTTGAACTTCATGATCTTCTCAAACACCTTCGCAATATTCGAAGTGAGAGAATTTGGCCCATAGCAACTGGGGAGCAACTAAGCTCCCCTTTAACAATTGGAACAACATGAGCTAACTTTAGTGAAGATGGAAACTTGCCCTGATTCAAGATGCAACGCATCAAGTACGAGAAAACAGGAGCGAGAACCAGTGAGCATCTCATCAGAAACTGAGATGTCACGCCATCAGGACCAGGAGAGCTCGAGAGCTCAAGTCCCTGATGGCTCTAAAGCATCTTGATCTGTGACTACAAGATCATCTAAACGCTCAGCTTGACTAACCTTGTCAATCTCAACAGACTCATCTTCAGAGCAATGAGCTGTTGCTTTTGAACTCAGTGTGGTTGAAAACACATTGGAGAACTGATCGCCAAGCATGTTAGCCATAGTCTCTACATTGCTAATGGCTTCCCCATCAACCTCAAAAGGCCCAACAGAGTGTTTCATTTTTCTCTTAGAGTTCGCATAAGAGAAAAAAGCCTTCGGATTCGACCTGACCTCCTGAACACCTTACTCTCAGTTTGCAACTGGTCATATTCGATGGAGGCCTTAATCTTACCCTGAACTACGTCCAACTTTTTTTGGAGACATGCCACAATTACTGGATTCGAAGTGCTCTTCAGCCTTTTGTTAGTTTGCAACTCTTTTTGAACAAGGTCTTCCTATATTTTGAAATTTTTGTCCGTGTACCACCTTTCGGAACACATTCGAGATTGCTAAACTGGAGCAAACTTCCTTAAAAACTGAAACTAACTTATCAATGGCTGCATCTGTGGACGATTCCTGTTTCAGAATTGAAATCAGGTCAATTTCTTCTAATCTTTCTATAATCAACGGCCAATGTTCATCTTTGAACTTGAACCTACCCAAACCGACCTTTTTGACCGGTTTTACTCTAGAGCACGCCGGCTTTTGAGTAATGATCGACCCTATCTCGAGAACATGATGATCTGACAGATTATTAGGTGTCACATGGACATACTGGATCAGATCAGGGTCATTGGAAAAGACCAAGTCGAGAACGCTATTCTCTCTAGTGGCTACAACCACGTGTTGGGAGAAATTGCGCAAGATCGCGAATTCTTCCAGCTTTTCGAACGACTGAGATGTCGATTCGAAATGGGAATATACCCATCAGGACTAACCTCCCACTCTACAACGCTAGCCGGAAAATTAAAGTCCCCTACAAAGAAACCTTCGAGCAAACTGCCAGATCCAACTCATTTCCAGTGAATTGGAAAGCTGACGTAAAAGAGCTTACTGAACAAGAAGGGGTCTATACATTGTTACAATAGACAAATCAAGCCTTTGGATATGACAAACTAAGACCTCTACTTCTCCATTCGACATTTGTACATGACTAATGTGCAAATCATTCCTAACATATAGGCATACGCCCCCATGTGGGAATATGGATTATCAGGGCGTATCCTATCACAACGAACTAAGTTGAAACCAACTATGGTTAGTTCTTCATCTAAGACCCCTGGCGAAGCCAGGTTTCTGTATTAGAGATGAATGAAATCTCTTTCTCAACGGCTAGTCTTCTAAGATCTTAACTTTTGTGCTGTCTTTTTTAGAAATCAGACAATGCACATTCAAATATAGCTCCCTTACGGGCCTCTCTTTTGACGGACCAAGTTCACAAGATCTTGGACCATCCTCTCCAACCGTAAAAAATCCCTCTTATCAACAAAGCTACGTTCTACTGGAGGCAAAGCCTGAGCTAATGGGGATGGTTGGGTTTGAGGAATGGGTTGGGCAGCTACATTTGAATAGGAACGTATTTTGGGAATAGGGGTGGGGCAAGGAATATTAGGGAGGAGAGTGCTTATAGGAATAGGGGTGGATTGGGTATTTGAGGGAAGAGGAGGGAATTGGGAGAGAGAATGGGGGTAGGAGGAGGGGAGGGTGGAAGCTGAATGGGTAAAGTAGGGGGATGGGTTGGGATTAGGTTTAGGAATAAGGTCAGCTCTAAAACTACGAAACTGAGCTATCCTATTTCTCGGCTTTCTTTTGCGTCCCTTCTACGTGGACGGAGGTACACCGTACATTAAAGCACGTTTAAGTCTCATGGACTGACGGCACATGTACGGGTGAAAAAAAGGACAATCTACCTTTGAACATCCCTTCTTACTGTTGTACTTCTCAAGGCCAAACTTGAGAAGTTTTTTGACACCATTTAGGGTGGTCAAACTGACAGCCTTTTCCTTCTTCAGGACAAGGCTGCTTTCGATAAACAGGACAGACTATTTCTCTTACAACTGTCTTTTCCTGCGCTTTTTCAAGAGGAGATACTACTTCAACCTCTACGTTGGTCAAATTAGTCGACTTCTCAACTACTGGGTGAGCCTGTTCTTAAGCAGCACCCTGGTTTCATTGACCAGAGCAACTAAAGCCTCTATGATAAACGGCTTATTGACTATGGAAGGATCCTTCCCAGCTAAGACCAGATCCAAACATTGGTCTAGCCTCTTTGCTGACTTTTCCTAAAATAGCTTCCATCATGAATGCAGGCGGAACTATCTATGAGCAACAAAATCAAGAGACCAAGAGAAAGAAAAGAACTAAAAAAGCTGTGCAATCTTGTCCTGAGATACAGGACAACAGAGCAAAATTGTATGTATGTATGTATGTATTTCGGGCTGCTGTGATAGGAATAAGATAAACGTAGGTGTTGTAATCACAACGCCCAGCAATAGGAATGAAATACTTCACATCAAACTAAACATACAAATCTAAGATGGAGTTAGTAAACAAGAAGTAAGGGACAGAGAAAAGCAAGGAATCAAAAACATATGTAAACTAGGAATACAACAAAATAACACAGAAATAAACTCAACAAATTGGTCGAACATAAAATGAAATCAATATACTAATGAACAATAAATTCTAACTGTAAAGGGCCAATACAATCAAACTAAAGAACTACACATAACGATTTGGAACTAGTAATACTACACTACCAATCAGAGAGAAACTGCTAAAGCTAGACATAAACATAAATGAGAAATAAACTTATTAGGTTTTAAAGTAATTACGTCTTACCAAAGAGCCGTGAAAAACCAAACCTAATTGAGTGAATGAATGGCAATTCCCATTCATTCACCCACACACAAACACCACGAACACTACACGTGCACAGCAACCAAGGAGCAACAGAGGAAGTCGCACCTTGGTTCGAAATTCCTGGGAGATAAGAACAGCAACAAAAAATGCGACTGTTCTCAGCGAGCTCCAAAACAGGGAATCATTCGGACATTTAGGCAAGCGCTGGTACCAGCAAACAAACGTACCTGCCAGAGCTTGCCTAAACGTCCCCATACGTCCTCGTCCAGGATCCAATTTCCAAAAAATGGACTACCACGGCCCAAGCCGTTGCGACTCCAAATCAACGACGAAACCATCTACGATTCCCATCAGGCCGTGTATTATGGCAAAACGCAAAATTCTTACATGTGGTCTCACCAGAAGACCCTGTCCTCGTCCATGCCGAAGGAAACACCGTTCAAAGGAGTACTAGAACTTCCCGCGCCCCTGACCGATATCAATCCTAGATCAAAACAATTATTTTTGCATACTTTTGCCCTGTTTTGCTCTCAAAAGAAAGGGGCATGGTATGATGTCTATCAACCCTTCTTGCAATCGGTTTTTGCTCATGATAAAACTTCAATGATAGCGAGGCAATTTTCCCTTTTTTACTTTGAATTGATCCTTTTCATGGACCAAAATAAAGAGTGTTTTACCTGGAACGATGCCTCTTAAATTCTCCTATTAGGTATATCTCAAGAAACATCTTCCTATCCTGAATGAAGCTTCTTATCCAATTGATTAACTTTCCTTGGATCTCAATGGCATGAAGTCAATATTCAACAAAAGGCCATGATCTACTTTGTCAAATGCCTTGGCAAAATCAAGATAGACAACATCAACTGACTCGTGCCTTTCCAGTCCCTCAATGACATGCTCTAGATGCTCAATCAGTTGGGCAACCGTGCTAAAATGTGCTCGGAACCCATGCTGTCTAGGAGGCAGGACATCATGGATTTCAAGAAATTCAACAAGTCTGGACTTCATGACCTTCTCAAACACCTTCGCAATATTCGAAGTGAGAGAATTTGGCCCATAGCAACTGGGGAGCAACTAAGCTCCCCCTTTAACAATTGGAACAACGTGAGCTAACTTTAGTGAAGATGGAAACTTGCCCTGATCCAAGATGCATCACATCAAGTACGAGAAAACAGGAGCAACAACCGGTTAGCATCTCATCAGAATCTGAAATGTCACACCACTAGGACCAGGAGAACTCGAGAGTGTCAAGTCCTTGAGGGCGCTAAAGAATCTTGATCTGTCACTATGAGATCCTCAAATTGCTCAATTTGACTAAAGACATCAATCTCAACAGACTCATCTTCAGAGCAATGAGCGGTTGCTTCTAAACTCAGTGGGGTTGAAAACACACTAGAGAATTGATCTCCAAGCATGATAGCCATAGCCTCTACATTACTAATGGATTCCCCATCAACCTTAAAAGACCCAACAGGGTGTTTCATCTTTCTCATAGAGCTCGCAGAAGAGAGGAAAGCCTTCGGATTCGACCTGACCTCCTGAACCACCTTACTCTCAACTTGTAACAGGTCAGTTTCAATGGAGGCCTTAATTTTACCCTGAACAACACTCAAATAGTGGAGCCCATCTTGCGGCGGCTGCCCGGACCCTACGTAAAGAAGAAGCATGGATTAGATTGGACTTTCCAACCACCAAGCACACCGCATTGGGGAGGGGCTCATGAAGCCCTAATCAAATGTGTGAAGCAAGTTTTGGATGTATTATTAGCACGATTGGGGAAAAACTAACGTTTGATGAAAAGTGAAGAGCTAAGACTGGTGTTCTCACAAGTGATCTTCACTCTAGACCTTTAACTTTCTGGATGAGGGATACAATCCGAAAGAGCCATCTTGCCATCTTGCCCGACTCCTAATCACCTCTTATTGCAACGGCAAAAGGCAAAAAGCAGTCAAAGTATATTTTCCTGGCTTATTTGGAACAAACCTCATCAATGTTTACTAAAATGATACCTATCACATATTTCGTGCAACAATTCTGCGAACTCTCAGGATCCACAAATTATGCCCAACTTGACCAGAAAGATTTGGTGATCGCAGAAAGTGTCAAGCTATTCCTTGCAATAGCGTCCTTGTCAAGGCAGGCCACAATGAGTTTTGTGCCCTAATATCAAGACTGTAATTCGGACGTCCTCTGGCCGACAGAGCGCATTTCTATAGGCTCACGCACATCTTGGAATTGAAAACATATTGTATAGATGAGATCTCTAACCTTTCAAACACGCCAACGAACCCATCAAATTGTTTTGTTACGACACTAGGAAATCAAAACATCAGGCAAATCTTGTAGGCTAGGCTCTATTAAGGAAGTCTGGTTGGCTTCTCTTAGAAAAAATACTGCCACTGGATCGGACTTTTCAGAGAGAATGAATTCCAGACTCTAAGTAAGGTTATACTGCTGCAATGCATTCTATGCACAGTGAACACCAATAGCAAGGGCCCAAGTACTTTCTTCTATCCTCTGTTGGATTGAAGGTGTTTAATAATCTCGAATTGAACGCAAAAGTATTGGACGTGCCATGACAAGAAGTTTATCTATTCAACCAATAGTGTGCGTCCCAGGTCCGGAGAGCTCCGCCTAGTTGGATGGTTGGTTGGTGGGTGGGTTGGTTGAATAGCCCTTATTGACAGATCTTGTCTGGGTCGGCTCCCAGGGGGAACGTTACGATCACGCGGCGGGAACGCACCTTTGTTGGATTCTTGCACCTTCCATAGCACAAACATTTCGTCGCCATAAACACCACGTAGTTGGCCCCTCTCTGACGGCAAAAGGACGTGCATTTCTTCAGGGTGGACATGAAGTTATCGGGTTGAAATTTCCCGGCAATCATTTCCTTGCGGCCCGATCCACAAACATGGCCAAAGCGATGACAAGCTGGAGATTAGAGGGGAAAGATCAAACAAGGATGAAGCAATTCAAATCAAAACTATCCCTGCCGGGTCGACTTGCATGACATTGCAATCATGTGCGCCAATGGCCAAGAGACAGTCTTTCGTCTTTGGAACAAACATGAATTCCTACTTACTGGCGGTCGTGCTCAAAATGGCCGAGCAAAAGACCAAGAAGAAGGTTAGAATGATCGTGGACTTCATTGTAGAGGGATCAATTGATGTTCTCGGGTTAAGCTGAATGAGACTGTCGAACGGACTGACACTGAAAGGACTAATCATGGTCGTTTAAATAGGGCCGAGCTCATGGCTAACATATGTTCTGGCCCAGGAACTAATTCTCGCCTTTCACAAACGTCTATGTACGTAGAAATATGGACGGAAAATGGGCTTCCCGCTGCCAAACCGGCCTGTTCTCGGCCACGCTAACGTTGAGGCACTATACGTATATAAAAATAATAAAAATAGTAACAAAATAAGACACTTCAATCCATTCAATGCAACGCAAAGTCACTTTTACGTACATATCTTATTGACATCTGGTGAAAGGGTTGGTTTTTTAAAAAAAAATTCGTCAAACACTCTTGAAAGTGACCATGATGTGCAGGGGGAAAATCTGAATTTGATGCAGTGATTACGACATTAGTTTGGCCACATCTCCGGAGTTCCCTTTTCATGATTATACGTAGGTCAAAGGGCAAGTTGATTGGTAGCACATGTGTGAAATGGCTCTTCTCCTCGACAAAGAGAAAGGTTTATAATGAGATGCCATGCTTTTTGGAGGCTTTTTGTCCTCTCAATTGACGACTTGTGTGTTTACCAACTTCAACGTTGTTACAAATGCCTTGAATCCATAAAAACGTCACTTTTCCAGCACGAGCCGCAATGAGGGCCAAATGCTAATTTGAAGAGGGGACAAAAAGCCAGCCACAATACGGAAATACGAATGATTATGGCCGGCCAAAACTTGCACATAAATGTAGTCTTTATTGACAGCAGATTTGCATTTTTGCATTAAAAGTTACCTGAATTTGCACAAAAACGAAAGAAAATAAACTCGGCAAAGCATAGGCTCCGACACGTTCCGTTTCTAACCTATTTTTTACAGACAACCGATACCGTTTAAGAGGATGCGCGAGTGATTTCTGTTATCGTTCCGAAGTATCCTTGTCTCGGGATTAGGGTCCCGTATCCTACACACGGGGGGCTAGTTGGGACCAAATGCAACAAGTCCCCAAGGCGATGTCAGTTCATGGAAACGTATGATTGAAAAGAAATGATCAAGATCAATTGTGGTAGAAGTAAATACTTTGGTCAACTGTATTACCAAAGAAGGTGAAAAATACTCGAAGGCTGAATAACATACGTTAAAATCTTGTCAAAAAGCGTTAACAATATACATCAGAAGGATAGGGCGTGACGCAAAACCACCAGAAGTATCCGAAGTAACGAAGAAAATATCGAACCAAAGGAAACTTCGGATGAAAGAACATTTAGAGAGTTTTAAGTGACGTGTGATCTCCCTTGGGTTTCTTGGTGGGGGAAAAATGATCTGTTTTGGGGCTACAAATTTTAAATCTATTTCCGCTTTTTCCAACCAGAGATTTATTATTTCCAGGAACAAAATATTACTACTGGAGCAAATTTCCCTAAGTAACTTTGAGAGCACCGCTCCAAAGATGGAATATCCATCTATTGAGTATGAAAGGATAAGAGTTTTCTAACGGTATATGGGCATTTTGAGCTACTTCATCACAAACAACTTGGGACAATAATTATTACTTCACCTTCAGGAATGATCTCACTTTCGCCCGTTTTAGCTCTTCAGGCAGCAACTTATGTTGTAATTTAAATGCTGCAATGAAGCTTGGACTCAGCAAGCCTGGGTTCGAACCAGGATTTGCTAATTGGAAACCTGATGATCTACCAATACGGTGCCACAGCTAGCAATTTTCCTCAGTGGAAGGATTGGATTCAATGGAAGTATAGTCAAATTGTAGTAACTCAATTCACTCGGCAACCTCTTAAACGGAATCGGTTGTCTGTAAAAAATAGGTTAGACGTTCCGTTGGGCTGTAAGGCCTATTTTTGCCTCCCATATCGTATCAAGCAATAGTCGATGAAAAGGCAAGTTCTGTCATAATAACTTTCACCACTATAATTTGAACCCGCTATACCCGGGACGAACATATTTTTGCATTGTCGCCTTTGAAACTGATCGGCTAGACCAGGATCTTGCATGATAACAATAAATCTGAGTTCAGCAACAGCATATGGATACTGTCAGAATGAAGCCATTACACCACAGCTTTGGTCATAGGATTCAGCTTCAACACATGCTAGATATAAGATAACATTATTTTCAAGTTTCTTGCAAAAAGAGTGAGAAAAATGCTGCAACAGATATGAAGCTTTCCAAAATGGATGGATAGAATATGTGCTATATTCTGGCTCTTGGTAATATATCTGCAACCTATGTTTTACTTTCATGTCATAAAACAATTTTAAAACAATGGAGGAAATCTTCAATCTCGCGATTTTTCTCTCAAAATTGACCCAATTCCATTACAATTGTCATGAATTGCAGAAATATTGAGATTCTTGTGCTGAAAAAGCAAAAACTGCCCAAAGAATTGCGGAAAAATTGCAAATATTGCTGATAAAATTGCAAAGTTGCAGAAATTTCTGGGATATGCAAGTTTTGGTCTGCCCTACTAATGATGTATTGCTCGAACTTCATGATTAACCTTCTACCTTCCTAATGAGAAAGAGATTTTTTTTAAGACAGGACAAGTTGAAAAGGTTAGAGCCTCTGTAAACAACTTTAAAAGCCAGCACAAACGAATGTCATCATTAATCCATTTGGAAGGTCCCACCCATCAACGACTTTGCAGGAGACACCCCACTACCCTCCGTCGAAAATGAAATCCGTCATCATCGTGGCCTTTTTCGTGGTCTTTAGTTTGGCTCTTCTAGACAGAGCCTCGGCCAAATGTAAGTTCGTGATCAAATCCGGCCCAAACAGGTCCTTCGACTCTTTGACTCAAAACTGACCCTCTCCTTTCTGGCTTTTTGCTTATTTCAATTTTAGTTTGCACGAAATTCAACTACCATTGCCCGGAGAAATCCAACAAGTTGATCAGTAGCTATAAGCAAGCCCATAATCGGATGTTCGAGTTGCGCAAGTGCGAAAGGCATTGTTTGTCCAAAAAAGCCCATTATGTCGTGTTTACTCCCTGGGCATGTAAATGCTTTGCCACATGTAAGAACAAAGAGTTTCGCACGGCCAGACGCGTATCCCTCTTGTTTCCTTTGGGCAAAGACATTGACAGGCTCTGCGGATGAAATCCTACCTACCTTGCACACCAAGATGATTGATATTGAAATGAATAAACAAGTTGACGTGCCATGACAGATCTGTTTGATTACTTTACTCACTGAGCCCCTCTTTTCTCTTGGAGACATTGCTGGCCATTAACTCAACACAAGAAGCACGTTCCAAAACTTACAAAACGTGGAAAACTTCAATTTGAAGTGTCGGGGCCATTTCTTTGCCATTCGTGTGAAAAATATTGAAATGTGTTGCCGTTGGAACTTCGACAGACGTCCTCCTGTACCTCTTTCAAAACGGCCCTGAAGAAGCTGGATTTGTGTTCCTTCCGAGTCTTGTTTTGACGTCGTACACAAGACATGCCAATCAATTTAGTGTCAATTCAGTCGGCTGTTGCTCTAAATTAGTTTCTTAGTCCTCTCCTCTCCTTTTTCCCTTTTTTCTCTTGCCTATACCCTCTATACACTCTTACTGGTTATGGGTGGCCATACAATAAACAATAAACAAAGGTAATGAAACCGCAGGCCCTGCGCCCAGAACCGTCAATTTGAGAAACCCACAATGCTCACTAAATTGAGCGATTTCTTTATTTCGCGCCAAGTATCCGTCCTTCTCTTTACCAAATAGATAGGAGCAATGCTCTCTCGCTTTCTCCCGCTAGTTCCTTTTTTTCAGTTCCTGTTTTCTACTCATTCAACTCAAGAGGGAAGGCACTGCCTTAAAACAATACAACGCCATCTGTTGCCCCCACTGGAGGCCCGGATTGATTTTGGCATCATCATGCGGCTAGCTCAAAGGCCGGGTCTCTCTTTTGCATCTTCTTACTCATTTTTCTCTTCCATGGCTCCCTTGTTGGGACCATCTGTGTTCTTTACTCAGGACAAAGCAAGCAATTTTTTTACCGTATGGTGGTACCATGGGGTCTGAAACTCTTTCAATTTCTTTGGGTTGTTATTGTTTGAACCTTTAATCATGACGGAACGGACTACTCCTTCAGAACCCGGCAATCCTTCTTATGCTACAGCCAGCCTCCATTATTTAAGAGCACATCTTCTTTCATCAAGACGAAGCCATCCTCAGCCAAATTTTCGCCTTCTTGGCTCCATTTTGGTCTTGGCTTCAAGGATTCCACATAATTACGTAGTGCCTTGAAACTTTGTCCAGCAATGGTTAGCTAAGAGTTGTGTCTGTTGCCGTTGATGACGACAATACATGTTGTTTCGTTCAAACTTGCCCAGAGGCTGTGTAGCGGAAGACCCATTTGGGTGAAGGGCTTTTCGGATTCTTAAGCACTCCACCGTCGAAGAACGTGAATTCATTTTCCCTTTTACTTCACATATTAACGGTTCAAAAAAGTTTCATCATTCATGATGTGGCCATGATTCGCGAGGACCGGGTTCATAATCGCCCAAATTGAACCAATCTGCCTTTGCAAATTCCCTCCGAAGTTTGAGGAGGTCAGTGGGTTTCTTTTCCGGCCCTCTAAATGGTCTCCTTGGTCATTCAGGAACCTTTGGATTCGATCTACTTCCACCTCCTTCAAAGCCGGTGACAATTCTTGCAATGCAGCCACAAATTTAAGCCTAATGATGGAGTGAACAAGTTAATTATCTTCCTAAGGCAACATAGGCAAGACAACGTATTGAAGGAATGGGCTACCTTTTTTGAGCTGCTCTTGAGCTGGGACTCGTGCAAATGACAACTAATATATTTTCTCATCTTTACCGTACTTGCGAATCACAAATGGCCAAGAGAAATTTCATCCTTGGAAGCCACCAAACGGGGAGCGAAACAAATTGTTTCTTCAGACACTTCCTCATTGGAGAAATGCGGAGTTAACACTGCCAAAACAATGAAGCATAAAAACAAATATTTAATCTAACTAGAAGTGCTGCAATCGAATCTAAGGGATTTATATTTTCCTTGGGCAAGACATCAAAGTTTCAGCAACAAACCAACTCCCAACATTTTGGAACTGTTGTGGACCCCGACAGCCATGGGCGAAGTGTCCTACAAAACGTCATGAATGTCCCTCTGGCTCTAAGCGAGGACATTATACATCTCTATGTCAAGGGAACAAGACTTATCATGCCTAGTTGGTGGCCATAACTGGTTTTAAAGGCGGCAAAAGTTCTTCAACATCTACCACCTTAAATAGCTGTGTCGTGAGCCTCTCAACTGAAGAAATTTCCACTAATATTCGTGCCTTCCCGGACACTGGAGCCGGCATCTTGGTCTTAGGGATGGGAATTTTGAGGTCCTCGGGGTTGGTCAAAGATCTTCCCGTAGATGGTCCACTTTTCAACAACGTTGTTTTGGTGGACAGGAATGTCCTTAACCAACTGGGACCTTCCATGCCAAAACGGCCTTTGGGTCATCTGTTACAAGTGACGTTCTTAGTGTTGTATACCCCCGTCATGAATAAGTCTTGAGACCAACTTGTTCTGTCTATTTAGAGGTCTAGCGAATAAAATTTTGCCCTTTTGCGCCCAACAATCGAAAGTTTTCAGTCTCTACTTCCATTTGATGTGCTGATCAACAAAATCAAGCACTTCATCACTAATATGGAAACCAAAAGAGTACAGATTGCCACACTCATCCATCTTCCATCCATCCCAACCTTGCGTATCTCGTGTGTGATGGAGAAGAAAGAGCAGAAGGTATCAAACTGATCTCAAAACTGCGGGCCATTATCACCTTTCAAGTTTTGTGGAAAGCCAAAGTCCCAAAAACATTGGCGTAGGGCATCGCAGACGAATGAAGCAGTTGTGGACTTTCGAAGATGAAGAACAAATGGGAGTCCACTAAATCTATCTACCATAACTAAGAAGTGTTGGCCCTCCTGTTCAAACAAGTCAATCGATACAGATTGCATTGGATGATCAGTAATGGCAGCACCTGAGCAGACAGGTTCCATAGGTAGTGATGGTAGCACATTGATGCAGTCTCTACGATTATCGATATTGAGGCCGACATCGTTCATCATGCCCGGCCAAACATAAGGCTGTCGAGCAAGTTCTCTTGTTTTCGTGATGCCACTGTGCGAGGTGTGAAGAAGTTCAATTATGCAGGAACGTGCCACATGTGGAACAACAAGTCGATCGCCATCAAAAAGAAGACCCTTTTCCACCCCAAGAAAATCGAAGAATCCACAATACGAGGAAAGTTCTTTAGTGTAAGGATGGAAGTGGACGAAGTGGAAAATGCGGGGAAAGAATGGGAACGATCCAGTAGGTGAGAGAGCAGAATGACAAGTGTTTATTTGCTAGTCAGCTGAACGGGGAAAAAGGCTGTAATGGCTGAGTAAGCATCAAACCTTAGGTATAGACATATGGAGAGATATTCCAAGAATACTATAACCCCCCCGAGACCGAAATATGTATATATGCATCAGAAGGACGATGCAAGTTATTTGTTTCATTTCTTTGTAATAACCACGTTTGAATTTGCCGCTCAAAAAACAAAATAAAAGAAACGGTGGAAAGAAGGGCCCTGATTGGTTGAAGCAATGTAAACAAAGGGAATCACTTCCGGCATCAGACCTCCGTCCATTGGTTCCACCTAGACGGCTAGTCAGAGAAGCGACACTCACGAGATTTCTGAGATTATTTTGCCTCCCTCGCGGCTGCCTGGTGTGTGCGATGGGGATCGGCTTTGAAAACATTGAGTTACGTGATTCTCGAAATCAAGTTCCGAATTCAGGGAGCCAGTGAGTTGATGGCTCGTTGGTCTGCTTTGGTTGAAACTGAGTAACGCAAGACAAGTCGATCAGTCCGACACCCTGCTGCCCAACTACCGAAACGTGTTCAAAGCAAAGCCTCAAGTGGCTTGGTTGGAGTGACTTTTCTCTGACAAGCACTCTAGTTCCACCATCCCCACGTTTCATTATTATATGCCTCATTATTCGTGAGGCAGCCCTCGTAGACGACGGCTACGCTGAGGAACGGTCGGAGAATATGATGGTTCCGGTCCGGTTTCAACCAAATCCGTAGAAATAGTTGAGTCGAGACGAAGAAAGCGACGATTTCGTCTCAAAACGGCCCCGTGTTGTGTCTTGAGGACGTAGGACCGGCCATTGATCCATGCGCTTGAGGATGGTAAAGCCCGGCATCCATCGTTTAGAGACCGGATCCTGATCAGTGACACGGTCGCCGACGGCCAGAGGGGACAGGGCAACGCCGCCGGCATTAACAGCCTGTCGTTCGGCCGTCGCCAAGCGAGTTTGATGGAATGAAGATTGCAAGAGTTCCTCAATGTGACGATCCCTAACGTCCGGCAGAAGTGTCCATAGGTGGCGCCCGAAAAAGCCATAGGATGGGCTAAAACCGTCCCCTCAAGGAGTAGTACGCCACGACAGGAGGGCAATTTTGAAATCTTCCGAATTGAACTTACCGTCCAGTTTGGACAGCAAAGTCTTCATAGCTTTGACTCTGGCCTCTGCCAGGCCGTTTGACTTAGGATGGTACGGGGAGGACGTTTCGTGCTTGATCCCAAATTTCTCACAAAATTCAAGGAAGGGGCCACGAAACTGGGGTCCATTGTCCGACTTAATCACCTCCGGTAGGCCCACATTGGTGAACCAACCCAGTAAAACATCCACAATTGTGTTGGTGGAGGTGGATCTCAACTTGGCCACGAACGGAAATCCAGAGTAGCGATCCACCATTACAAGGAAGGTCGTTCCCTCCAAGTCAAATAAATCCACGGAGACGTGTTGCATGGGGAAACTGGCGACTGCGGCCGCCATGAGAAGAGGTTCTGCTGGCAGAGAAGGAAGGCGCGATTGGCAAATTTTGCAAGAAGAGATGCGCTGTTTAATTTTGTGTGCCATTCCCGGCCAGAAATATAATTGCCGAGCGAAGGTCAAAGTCTTTGTCAGGCCCGAGTGTGACAGGTGGAGACATTCAATGATCTTTGCACGAGCTCGCTGCGGGACGATGACAGCATTTCCCGCGAAGATGAGGCGCCCTTTGTAATGATATTGATGAAAGCGGCCACAAAACGCACTGAGAGTCACTGACAATCGGTCATCACCCCATGTCACGTACTCGTGGAGTTGCTCATAGTCGCCATCAATCTTCTCGGTCATGTCGCCTAAGAGGGGATCCTCCAAGTTGATCGCTCGGATGGGGTGCCTTGTAGGACGGATCTGCAGGAAAGAACAGCGATCGAGAGAGTGCATCGGCGATCATGTGTTTCTTTCCCTCGGCCCAATTGACATTGAAGTTGTAGATTGCCAGGTGCTCTTGGATCTGCTGAAGGCGGTCGTTGTCCAATGCAAAGAGAGGTTTTGAAAAAAACCCTATGATCGCACTTTCTAATTGCCCATATAATTGCGTTGGCCTCCAGTTCAACGGTTGCGTAATTCTTCTGAGCGCGCGTGAGGGAACATGGCCCGCATTGCACCAAATGAGTGTGCCCAAGAGGGTTTGTTTGGACAAGAGCGTAGCCAAAGCCGTGGTCTCGAGAGGCATCAGTGAGAAGTTTTGTTGGAAGTGCGGTGTCAAAAGGCTTCACAATAGCCTCTGAGCAGAGGACGTCCTTTACCCGCTCAAACTCGCGTGCGTGGTCTTCCAACCATAAGAAGGCTACATTCTTCTTTAAAAGAAGGCGCATTGTGGAAGTGAGGTGTTGAAGATCAGGAAGGAAAGTCGTCAACTGGTTGGCCAACCCCAGAAACGATCTTAGCTCTGTAATGTTTATTGGGGTCGGAAAAGACTTGATGGACGCCAATTTCATGGGGTCAGGGCGGATTCCATCACGGCTGACGATGAAGCCCGCAAACTTGACTGATGTCCCCACTTCCAGTTTGTCCAGGGAGAGTTTGATTTCCGCAGCCCAGCATCGCAAGGGGACCATACGTAAGCCGCAAAAGACCCGCTCAATGGTGGTGCCCTGACTAATATGTCGTCAACGATCTTCAATAACCAGTTGAAGAGGTCCCATACAGCATCATCTGTTCTTACATTAAATCCATTGCTGCTTGAGTTTAACCCCATGGGTGCAACGAGATAGCGCTGCTTTCCGTCTGGCAACAGAAATGTGGTTAACTTCAAGCTCTCAAGATCCAACGGAATTTGGAAGTACCCATGTGGACAATCAAGCTTCGCAAACCATTGCGATGTGGGGTGGATCTTTCTCATCAGGTCGGTGGCGCTCGGAAAAGGCCGGACTGGCCGGCAGACGACTTTGTTAAGTTGTTGATAGTCAGTCACCAACCTTGTTCGTCCCCGGCTTCGCCACAAAATGCGCCGGGCTGATCCAGTCCGTGGGGCCATCATAGCGCTCCATGACTCGCGCCTCTTCCAGCTCGCGCATCAAAGCCACCGAAGGAGCCTGGTGGTGGACGGGTATCTGACGGACAGTTGTTATGTGGCAAGGCTTGACGGTCTTCGTTTTTTCCGGGTCTATTTCGATCTTCATCTTCTTGCCCTTAATACACCCACCGAGGTCTTTTTCCAGTGCACGGACCAGAACGTCTATAAACTCGGCTTTTGCCTCGGCCAGAAGGCGGTCCACGTACTTCGCATCGGATTCACCTGGTTGGCGAGTGTAATCACCCCCGTAGTCATCGAAGTCTTGGACGCAAATCAACCACGTGCCAGCAAGAAGGGCGTCGCCATCGTCGTTATCACGGAGAGTAGGCATACTCTGGTCTCTTGTAGAGCTTTCCTGATACTCTGTGGTGATAAATGGTGTCTGTTCCCCAACTTGAATGCGGCACAATCCAGAACAAGGACTGAACCAGGTCCTGGAAGGCTCAGTAATTCTGGATTGATCCGTGGAAAGTTCTGTGGTAAGAGACAGCCCCTGAATCTGGCACTAGGCGGACCATTATTGTTTCGAGCTGGAGGAAGCAAAGGACGGTTGTCCTTGGCGGCTTCTGAAGACCCGGATTGACCACGCAAATTTGTGCCTTGCCATTGCCGACCTCCGCGGTCAGTAACTGGACTGCGTTGATCGCCGTTGCGTTGGCACCAGTTCTATAGCTTCCTCGGACACGACCTCGTCCTCCACGTCCTCGGCCGCGGCCTGTTGCGTGTCCTTGACCGTGGCTGGGTATAGCCCGGTAATACCTCGCGAAATGGCCGGTTCTCTTGCAGTTATTGCAGATAATTGTTTGTGCCCGACAGATTGACGGTGAGTGCTGTTCGCGTCCACAGTTCGGACATTTCATTGCAGCCACCATATTGAGCGCTGCATCTGACTCAAAATCCGTCTCCTCCGCGACAGCAAGCGTGGCAGCCGGAGTTGTTGTTGCTTGTAAGGAATGAGCAACCTCAAACGCTGCGGCCGCATCCAGCAAATCTTGCAATGAAGGATTCTTGAGCTTCAGTAAGTCGTATTGTAACAATGGCCTGGCTGATGCCATACCAAGGAGGCGAAATATCATCCAATCCTCCTCTGTCATTTTCTCGATTTCAGCCTCCAATCATGAATCAAGGGTGACATGGATACCTTGAACCATGACCATCTGCGTTGGAAGATCGGATATACTTCGAGAAACCTGGTTCTCAATATCTCGTAGCATTTGTGCATGGTCGAAGTGGATGTAGTGCCAGCATCAACAAGACAGGCAAGTCCCATGTCGAGTTGAGCAAGGAGGTATGAGTGTTGTTCCGGTAACAAAAGACTGCCCATATTGGAAGGCGAATGATACGATTTAAATTTCCGCAGCCACGCGGTGAACTCCTGTGGTGAGAAGGTGATGCTGAGCTCGACCGGCTTGAGGCCCATTTGTTCACGGAACATGACTCTCGGCGTCGTGTCTGAGACGGTCGGGGTCGGGGTTCGCGTCATTGACGCCCCACGCACTTGTTGTTGTGCAAGTTCCATCTCATTCTCAATGGCCTTGATCTCTGCCATAGTCTCGGCACTGGTGTCAGCCCAGCCAAGATCCTCAAGATGCTCATCGACCTCTCGGATTGCATCCAAAACCGAGCTAACTGTGTCCTGGAAAGCAGCGCCGTCTACGGTGGATGCAACCATATTGGCGGTCTGCAGCACGGACATGACGGCCCAAAGCACAGCTTTTCGACATACCGCGAGTTTTTTCCTGATGGTTGGTGCTGAGGGAGGTGCCATGGTTGCCTCAACGTCCCAGTCCTGACCGAAAGTATCTTCTGAGGGAGATGACGACCTCGACGTCCCAGTCCTGACCGAAAATATCTTCTGAGGAAGATGACGACCTCGACGTCCCAGTGATAGTGAAAGGCTCCGTCCAAGAAAACCAAAAAGTGACCCAGAAAATTGCAGTGTGGTGAGTGTTATCCGAGGTCAAATCCGGGAGCTAGAGGCTCTGTAAACCCGTTGGACGCAGTCTGTCAACGGGACGACCACTGTGCCATGTAAGGATGGAAGTGGACGAAGCGGAAAATGCGGGGAAAGAATGGGAACGATCCAGTAGGTGAGAGAGCAGAATGACCTGTGTTTATATGCTAGTCAACTGAACGGGGAAAAAGGCTGTAATGGCAGAGTAAGCATCTAACCTTAGGTATAGTCATATGGAGAGATAATCCAAGAATACTATATTTAGGAAGAGACGAACCAGTCTCAATACAATCTTGAACAAGTCGATATTCCTCGTTAATGTTGTCACAAAAGATTCGAAGCACTGGATCATCCAAACATATTGCCGCCCAACTTGCTATATCCAGTGATGGGTCAGGGGGGAAAAAAGGCGCACGACTGACTGCGTCAGCTATTAAGTGAAGCTTTCCCGCAGGCCATTCCACGGAGATGGTGTAGATCATGGTCTTCTCTCTCAATACTTGCAATCTGTCATTACCCAAGGCCTCGAGGGGCTTGTCAAAGATGCAAAGATACAGCCGCAATGAGGTAACCCAATTTATTAACAAACACGATGAGGACGGTGCCTGCCACACCATCGATGTTTGTCTCATCTGAGACACTGTATGCCCACCCCTCGCCGCCAAAGCCGTCTCTGCCAAGCCAACGCCTGGGGTTCAGCACAACGCCGAGTCAGCCGTTCAAGGCCCACATACCTCACAGGAAGCAGGAGGAATTTTCATTCCTCACCCGCATACGAAACTGGAACGCAAGAAAGCCAATGCCCTTGTGGCAGTGGTGTCATCCATCGAAGGAACCACCAGCGTGCCCGTCTGAATACCAACGACCAGCCCATCACAGTCAAAGCTGGAACGAAGTTGGGTACTGTATACGCATAGCATACTGATGGCCAAACTAGGCCCATCTTTCCCCAGAAACGTCCAGAATCTGGGTGTCATCAGTCAGACACTGAAAAAGATGAAACCGTCATCCGCCAGTTGTTATGGATGTTCATTGGAGCCCCCCACCCCCCGCCCAAGACAACCAATCCGACTAGAAGAGAGAAACAACCCATGCACTGTTCAAGGACCAGATCCGACAACATCTTCAATTGACCGAGGCCCAGAAACGGCTCACCAAAGACATTCTCTATCAATTTTTCCATGTTTTATTTTATTTAACTACAGATAATCAGGAGCGAGTATGTATCCCGGACTCCCTTATACCGGATCTGCTCCGATGCCTCCATCATCACCCCTTAGTAGGACAACAAGGCCGGGCCCGCACCTATCTGCAAGCCTGACGTCACTTCTATTGGCCCAGAATGGCCAAGGACATCTCCATGATTGAGGGTTTTGCACCATGCCAGCAAGCAAAGAGACGCACCCACGAAAATACATGTACCTTTGGGCCAAACTAGTACCGCCATTGATACCAGGTTAACTCATTTCTATGCAGATATCGTAGGCCTATGGCCAGGTTCCCAAGGTCCACAAGGAAAACGTTACCTGTTGACCATTCAGGACGCCTTTACCAAGTACCCAGAGGCTTGACCTATCAACGCCATGACCACCAAACCATCCTGCGCATCCTGACCAACGAATTCTTCCCCCAATATGGCGTGGGGATGAAGATCATCACCAAACAAGGCCGACAGTTTGTACCTGCCTTGTTTAAGACCTCATGCCAAAAGTTAAGGGTTATTGAAAGCCAAAGGATGGTTTATGAACCTCACATTAGCCCCGTGGAACGCAATCATTGATCACTAGAAGGGACAATCCGTGCCTTGAGGCAGCAAAGCAAGCTCTACCAGCGCAATGGTATAGGTTTGTGCCAGCAGCCCTAGCATCTCTCAGACAAACACCTTTGAGCAATCTACCCGTTTCACCCCATGAACTCATGTTTGCCCAAGACCCTATTGTGCCCGCCCAAGTGTTCGCCGATGCTGTATCTGATGCTCCCCCTGGCAAGTTGTCCACCAGCATCCTACGGCTTGCTCGAGTGTTGGACCTAGTCCGCACCCGCAAGTTGGAGAACCATGAATCCAACCGTAAGAACTATAANCAAGTTGTCCACCAGCATCCTACGGCTTGCTCGAGTGTTGGACCTAGTCCGCACCCGCAAGTTGGAGAACCATGAATCCAACCGTAAGAACTATAATGCTAAAGTTAAGCCTTTGCTACTTCAGAAATTCAGAAAGGCGACTGGGTTTTTAAATACCAAGCGAACAACCCTTCCAAATCAGGAGTGTCCCAAATGACGGCCACGCATCAAGATGGACCATTCCAAGTCCAAGAAATCCTGAATGACCGCCAAATCCAGCCCTTTGTGGCGGGATCGATGAAGGTCGGACAATGGGGACGCGTAATCGATCCACGGGAGCGGTGCCACAAAGTCCAGTAGTCGATTGGGGTTCCAACCACTACTGCTGAACCAATGATGATACCAACTGATGTTGAATCGTGTACCGATGAAGATATGTTGCTACCCAATACATAGACCAGAACTTCGGAGTTGGTGACGATGACAGAGTCTTATACTCTAGCTAGCTCGAACTCTAACACTGAGTGATAATTCTCACAAAGGATGGAAATAAGTAGCTGTACTTGACTCTTCAGACGAGCGTTCATTCTTACTTTTGATGAGCAAAAGGGGATGGGCACACCATCCCTTTTTGCAGCCCTTCACGGAACCCGAGATGGACGTGGCCTTCAAGAAGATGAAGAGTAAAGCCCCATCAACATCTGGGGTCTCTCCTTTCCAACTTTCACTTCTCCGGATCCAAACCCAGCCACTCCTCCAAGATCTTTTCAGCCTCGCCCTCCATTCTTCCTTTTTCCCACCAGCGTGGATGGAGTCAGCCATCATCTTCATCCCTAAGAATGGGCCCAAGTACATTCCAAACCACCCACGGACCATCGCCCTGGACAACCCCTTCTTGAAGAAAAAGTCCACACCTCGAGCTGCCCGCATCTGCGGATTCTTATGATATTCTTCCCGGTATATGATAATTTAAATTCACAATGCTGTCATCATCACTGTTCAATCTTTGGTAGGTTCCATCTCAAAAAAGAGTGTTCTCCAGCGAGATTATTCTGATGTTCAGCATGCTGAGAAATAATGCCAAAAAAGAAGCCAATATAGAAAGACAAAAACTCTCATTGCGTTATTAGTTTATAAGGCAATTTCTTGATAAGTCAGGCAATATCTAAGGCAATATCGTGTAGAACACATTGACATTGATACTTATGAAATACTGCAGATCCCAAGGAACCCAACATCAAATATTTTTGAGTAGTTGACAGAGTCAAGAAAAATTTCCATCGTTAATCTCAATGCAGTCGAAGGATTCAATTGCCCAAGTTTCTGTTTAAATTTTAGGACATTTATTGAAGGGAAGAACTGTTACGAGGTGGTATTTAACTCTAATGAGATTGATTATGGGCATGCCCGTATATTGCATGAGTAGGCATTATCTTTGAGTTATAAACCAGCATCCGCAACTATCATAGAATTTCTCTGAACCTCTTATCATTAAATTATATTCGCATTTACACCATAGAGAGAAATGAAAGATTAAATCCATTATCTAGATCTTAATGTTTTAGAATTTTATTTTGAAGCTTGAAAACATTTCAATATGGAACTAATATTCATTTTTTAAAACAAGCTGATTTTTTGTTGGGTGGGATACATCCTGAGAGTTGTTGTGCTTTCATTGTGCTCTCTTTCTTCTACAAAATGGCACGAAAAAATGGAGGAAAAGAAATCCGCGACAAGGAACTTCAACCGGTCAAAGAAGAATTGATCGGCCTTGTCAAGAACCAAGAGGCCATCTGGTTAAGTTCTCACGTGGACCACGTGAACAAGGAAAAAGTCTTAAATGCGTGGATTGCCATCTTGACCGCATTGAAGAATGACCACGTGGATGTACTTCAAAAGCACGACCTGGGATCGACACCAGCCTTAAAAGCAATGTGGAAAAACCTGCAAGCCTATTTTTTCTCAAAGAGGAAGACGCTACAATTACCATCCGGATCTGGTGCAACATGCACTTCAGATCCCAGAACTCAGTGGCCGTTCTACAAGAAATTGGAATTTCTGTCAAGATCGACCATTCACCTGCAAACGGAATGCAGCATCTTTGTAGAACCTACGAATGATTCGACCAACAACACCCAAGGCACAGTGCACGAGGCAACGGAATGGGAACAACTAACTAACAACGCAGAATTATCAGTGGAGGTAAAACGGGATGACATTCTTGAAGATGGGAACGTGGACATGAATGGGAAAAGAGACGAGGATGCACTCCAGGAGACTTCGGTCTCCGAAAATCATGCTGCCACTCATGTTAGCAAGCACAAAGCGTCTTGGACCCCACGCCAGCAGCGAAAAAAGCAGAGGTCCAGCAATGACGTCACTGAAACCGCCGTTCAGTCACGGAATGCATTTCGTGATAAGTATTGCGAGGCATTGACCAATTTTGCCACACGCCCGGAGATAGATTCCGCCAATGCATTTGCACAGTTCATGGTGACTCAAATGAAAAAAATGGATGAGAGGTCTCTTCGCCATTTTCAAATGGAGATGACTCAACGCTCCTTTGAGTACTTGACTGAGGACGGTATCTGATCCTCGTGAATGAATGCTAAACGGGTGAAAAGGAATCTGAGGGGTCAATAAATATTTATAATTTTATTTGTTATATCCAATTTCTGTGACCCTGATGTATCTGTTGGGTTCGACCAATGACTGGCGAATTGAATTATTAGTTGAGAATCAGTAATCCAATCCAATCCCATTTCGTTCCGCGAATGATTTTTGGTTGGGGTGGACCACAATATATATTTCAATCTTCGCCAATCAAAACGTGCAAATTTGTAGCGAGGGTGGGGTAGGTGGTTGTAACATTTTCTGTAAGTTTTGGAGGAAATCTGATTTGGTCTACAAAGAAGAAAAATGCCAAAAAGTGTCCTCGCCTGTCCATGGACGCCTATGGTATCTACAAGTATGAAATAAAAGTAGATTTATTTAGCCTCTAGTTCATGCAAATCATAGCTCAACATTACAAACTATATTTCAAGGTCTATGTTCCAAATGTTTTATCCCATTGCCAATCTACCTGGCCATCGCCAGAAAAGAAATATTGAGCCATCTCCTCTCGATTTTTTCTAACTTTGCCACTTCCACTTGCGTTTACACGGCGACGGTCAACCACCGGAAGAGGCGCTATCAAAGAGAGGAAATCTTCAGTAACTACATCACGTTCTTCGACGGTGGAGTGCTTCAGAATCCGAAAAGCCCTTCACCCAAATGGGTTTTCCGCTACACAGCCTCTGGGCAAGTTTGAACGAAACAACATTTATTGTCGTCATCAACGGCAACAAACACAGCTCTTAGCTAACCATTGCTGGACAAAGTTTCAAGGCACTACATAATTATGTGGAATCCTTGAAGCCAAGACCAAAATGGTGCCAAGAAGGCGAAAATTTGGCTGAGGGTGGCTTCGTCTTGATGAAAGAAGATGTGCTCTTAAATAATGGAGGCTGGCTGTAGCATAAGAAGGATTGCCGGGTTCTGAAGGAGTAGTCCGTTCCGTCATGATTAAAGGTTCAAACAATAACAACCCAAATAAATTGAAAGAGTTTCAGACCCCATGGTACCACCATACGGTAAATAAATTGCTAGCTTTGTCCTGAGTAAAGAACACAGATGGTCCCAACAAGGGAGCCATGGAAGAGAAAAATGAGTAAGAAGATGCAAAAGAGAGACCCGGCCTTTGAGCTAGCCACATGATGATGCCAAAATCAATCCGGGCCTCCAGTGGGGGCAACAGATGGCGTTGTATTGTTTTAAGGCAGTGCCTTCCCTCTTGAGTTGAATGAGTAGAAAACAGGAACTGAAAAAAAGGAACTAGCGGGAGAAAGCGAGAGAGCATTGCTCCTATCTATTTGGTAAAGAGAAGGACGGATACTTGGCGCGAAATAAAGAAATCGCTCAATTTAGTGAGCATTGTGGGTTTCTCAAATTGACGGTTCTGGGCGCAGGGCCTGCGGTTTCATTACCTTTGTTTATTGTTTATTGTATGGCCACCCATAACCAGTAAGAGTGTATAGAGGGTATAGGCAAGAGAAAAAAGGGAAAAAGGAGAGGAGAGGACTAAGAAACTAATTTAGAGCAACAGCCGACTGAATTGACACTAAATTGATTGGCATGTCTTGTGTACGACGTCAAAACAAGACTCGGAAGGAACACAAATCCAGCTTCTTCAGGGCCGTTTTGAAAGAGGTACAGGAGGACGTCTGTCGAAGTTCCAACGGCAACACATTTCAATATTTTTTCACACGAATGGCAAAGAAATGGCCCCGACACTTCAAATTGAAGTTATCCACTTTTTGTAAGTTTTGGAACGTGCTTCTTGTGTTGAGTTAATGGCCAGCAATGTCTCCAAGAGAAAAGAGGGGCTCAGTGAGTAAAGTAATCAAACAGATCTGTCATGGCACGTCAACTTGTTTATTCATTTCAATATCAATCATCTTGGTGTGCAAGGTAGGTAGGATTTCATCCGCAGAGCCTGTCAATGTCTTTGCCCAAAGGAAACAAGAGGGATACGCGTCTGGCCGTGCGAAACTCTTTGTTCTTACATGTGGCAAAGCATTTACATGCCCAGGGAGAAAACACAACATAATGGGCTTTTTTGGACAGACAATGCCTTTCGCACTTGCGCAACTCGAACATCCGATTATGGGCTTGCTTATAGCTACTGATCAACTTGTTGGATTTATCTGGGCAATGGTAGTTGAATTTCGTGCAAACTAAAATTGAAAGAAGCAAAAAGCCAGAGAGGAGAGGGTCAGTTTTGAGTCAAAGAGTCGAAGTACCTGTTTGGGCCGGATTTGATCACGAACTTACATTTGGCTGAGGCTCTGTCTAGAAGAGCCAAACTAAAGACCACAAAAAAGGCCACGATGATGACGGATTTCATTTTCGACGGAGGGTGGTGGGGTGTCTCCTGCAAAGTCGTTGATGGGTGGGACCTTCCAAATGGATTAATGATGACATTCGTTCGTGCTGGCTTTTAAAGTTGTTTACAGAGGCTCTAACCTTTTCACCTTGTCCTGTCCTAAAAAAAAATCTCTTTCTCATTAGGAAGGTAGAAGGTTAATCATGAAGTTCGAGCAATACATCATTAGTAGGGCAGACCAAAACTTGCATGTCTCAGAAATTTCTGCAACTTTAGGGAGCTTTAGGAAGATTTTATCAGCAATATTTGCAATCTTTCCGCAATTCTTTGGGCAATTTTTGCTTTTTCACTTATTGCATGCTAGTCTTCAAGGGATAGAGAGAACGAAGAGACGAGCCAGACAAATCGTGTACTGGCCTGGATTTTCATCCGATATTACAAATATGGTCGAAAATTGTCATGAATGTGCCCACTTCAGACCATCAAACCCGGCAGAACCCATGATGTCCAATGATCGTCCTTCTCGTCCTTTTGAAATGGTTTCTGCTGACTTTTTTACCTATGAGGGGAAAGACTATCTTGACTATTCAGATCGTCTTTCTGGGTTTCCTCTCGTGGCCAGATTTAGTTCTTCCCCCTGCGCTTCGTCTTTGATGCAGGAACTTCGCGCTTTTTTCACGACCATGGGCGTACCCAACATCTTCCGATCAGATAATGGCACTCCCTTCGCTTCATCATTAATACAAGATTTTTTCAGCCATTGGGGTGTGGAATGGAGACCCTCCTTGCCTCATAATCCCCAGTCGAATGGCCATGCCGAATCCAATGTGAAGAACTAAAATACCTCCTTGCCAAGTCCAGAGGGGAATGGGGATCCAGTGCTTTCATGTCCGGTCTTTTGGAATTGCGGAACACCCCACGCTCAGACGGACTCTCACCAGCCCAACGTTTATCTGGTCGTCCTCTCAGGTCTAAGTTACCAATTCATTGGAAAGCGTTTATGCCTGAGTTTCAGATCTCGTCGGATGAGGCCGATACTAAACGATTCCGGGATGACGCACTTCGAAAAGCGTATTATGATCGGAGTACACGTGCCAGGAAGAAGATTCCATTGGGTCAGCGCGTCCTCATCCAAGATCCGATCACCCGACGATGGGAAAGAGAAGGAGTGGTGGTCGACAACAAGACGCCGAGACGGTACATGCTTCGATTGCCATCAGGCAGAGTGTTAGTGCGAAACCAGAGATTTCTCCGTCGTGGACTCGTTCATGACCTCATTGATGATGAAGAGCCAGCTGACGAGCCTGACGCACTTCCTCCAAGACCAATTCGTGATCGACGTCAGATTGTTCGCTTTCAAGCATGATAGTTCTTATATTTCGTTCATTATGTTTTCTCATTCCATTCATACACAAAAAGGGAGTTGGTATGTTGTGATGTTGTCATGCGAGTTATAATTCACGTTTACTTCTGAGCATGTCTAGTCAAGAAATACACTTCCATATGAACCTTTACTCAATCTATGTGTCGTCCGCTTCCGTCCACTCAATACGATCATGCAAAAGAACGTAGCGTTTCAGTGGCTACCTGAACATCAGATTGCATTTAACAAGTGCAAAGAAGTCCTCACTTCTCCAGTGATAGTTCGTCCGTTCGATCCAAATCTCAAGACAGAACTCTTAACAGGCCGCATCCCGCCTCCATTGGTTTTGCTCCAGCGGGAGGCCACTTCAGAGCCCCGCCTTGTTCAATGTGGCTTCAGATCTTTGACTCCAACTGACTCCCGCTATGCAACCATAGAATTGGAGTGTCTGGACATTGTTCAGGCTATTCAAAAGTGTCGTCATTTGACGTAGCGACTGACCATCAACCATTAGTTGGAATCTTCACAAAACAATTGGATCAAATCCCTAACTGTCGTTTGCAAGGGTTTCGCAAAAAATTGACAGATTATCAATTCACCATGCTTTGGGTCAAGGGTAAAACCCATGTCATTGCAGATGCGTTATCACGTTCACCCGTCTTCTCAAAGCGTGAAGAAGAAGAAATTGCATGTAAACAGAATTTGACGTTGGATATAATCCCTCTGGATCCTCTTCTCAAGGCGTGAAGAAGAAGAAATTGCATGTACACAGAATTTGACGTTGGATACAATCACTCTGGATCCTACCCTCACCTTTCTCCGCGAGGCCGCTCTCAAAGATGCCTAGTATCTTCAAGTCGTGGCCGCCCTCCAGCAAGGCGTCAAGCCACAGGATTTACCAATCCAACATCCAGGACGCCCATTCAAGTCGTTTTGGGACAATTTGTCTCTTCTACATGACACCGAGCTTCTGGTATTGAACAACAAGTGACTTATTATTCCTCACCATACTTGCCAACAGATCCTTTGCTTGTTGCATGTGTCCCATTCTGGTGTAGTAAAAACACGTAAAGCAGCACAGAAGCTCTATTATTGGCCATGAACAATGACATTCAAACCATGATTGGCACTTGTGAAACGTGGTGCCAGATTTATAGAGCAAGCCAACATGCAGAACCATTAATCCAAGTGGAAGACGTTTCGAGCCCCATTGAACAGGTTGGCATTGATTTGTTCAAGCACGGCGGTAAACATCTTGTTGTAATGGTTGACAGGTTTTCGGGCTGGCCGTTTTGTGCTCAGCTCCCTAATCTCACGACAACAGCGGTCCTCAATCTTTTACGTAATTGGTTCATTCAGTGGGGTTTTCCCCAAGAAAACTCGAACCGACAGTGGTCCGCAATTCCGCTCGGAATTTGCCCAATTTTGTAAGGACTTTGAAATACTCCATGAGTTGGTATCACCATATAATCCAAGGAGCAATGGACTAGAAGAGAGCGCTGTCAAGTCTGTTAAGCAGTTATACATTAATTGCTTCTTTACCCATACACCCTTCCCTTAGGCCCTGTCAACTTGGAGGAATATGCCTAGAGCGGATGGTGTCTTACCATCTCGATTATTTCTTGGACGTCGGCAACGTGGTTTTCTTCCGTCCCTTCCGGAGGCCTTTTCACCAATCAACCTTCAGGCTGCTGTGGAGAAACATAAGAGAGACCAACGAGCAATCAAGATTTCATTTGATACCCGGGCCAATCCACTGTTTCTACTTCAAATCGGACAACGTGTCCGCATCCAACCTCCCATCTCCAATTGTTGGATTGATAAAGGTACCATTGTTTCTGTACGACGGAACAACAGGTCTAACGAGGTCCGAATGGATAATGGCCGCACCTTACTTCAACACCGTCGATTTCTAAAACCGATCTCTCGCCTTGTGTCCCATCATGACTCACAAATGGAAGGCATTCCCCTTCAGCCTCGTCAACACATTCCAAGAAAAGAGCTCGACTTGCTGCTCAGCCATAATTTCCTCAGTTTTAATCCAAGCATCATGGGGACAACATCTTCTCAGGAAATTATAGAGCAACCCCACGATGTGGATCAATCATCTGGTTTCCACGTCGTTGAAATCCACATTGGCACACTTTGCTGAGGGGGGAGAGGGCTATTATGATCATACTCCTCCTAATTGTATTTTGTATATACCGGAAATGCAAATCAAACATATGTTAACGTGTTACTCATCCACTTGCTCACCAAAAGCACCATTGACGGAGGATTGCTTTCACGATATCACAAATCGAGACTCTACCCCGTCCAATGGAACAACAACAACTCGTCAAAATAATAACGAATTTGCTTGGGAAAATGTATTAGAAGATAAATCTATGTTCTATAAACATTTTAGGGGAGATGTAGTGTAACGATCTGGAGCTTTCATATTCGTAACGCTGTATATGACTCATTGAAGTTGATCTGCTTTCACCACTTAATAAATCAGTTAGCATTGGACCTCCATCGTGTTCACTTACCTCATGCCGTCCACTGCACGTCATAGCATAACAACTGCTATGCTATTGAGAAAGTATAAGAACATTGCTGATGGCTAGCTTTGCTGGCCAAGAGAGACTAAACCCGCCGACCCCAGTACCCAAAGACACTTTCACCTACTTTGATCATTTTCGGTAATTTTTCGAAACATCAAAACATGGTCTTTTTCCGTTTCGTTTTTTCGTAATTGCATTCTTCGGAAAAACCTTCAAGTCTAATCAAAACCTCACGTGATTATTTATTTGATACTATCCGTACTGCACATATACCGAGTGAAAGAGCACTTTTGTGGTAGTTAATCATTTGAATTTGGCTAGCGCGTTAACTTATGTAAATTTATGCGTGTACTTTGGGAGGGCATCACTTTTGATTCAAGTGTTGCATCAAGCTAAAATGCGTAATTCTAGCAATGCAAGTCCAATCTTATTTAAAGATAAACCCAACGCATTTAATTGGTTCAAAAAAGTTACCACTTGATCCTAACGAGCCAATCCATTTTCCAATGGTTCATGCATCTATTGCTGAGTAGGGGACAAATATGTGAGTCAAGCACAACAGAATAATGGATAAATAACACAACGAATACATCAAACTTTCCTAAGCTGTCAAGATGATTTTTTCAGTCGTTATCTCTGTCTACTTTGATCAAATACTATGATAAATCAAATAAGCCCCCAGGGGCCAAGAATGCGATTGATCCAGCCAGTTTGCCTTATGAATATTGATTAACAGAATTAAACAATAAACCTTTACGCTTTCTAGGTCACTTGATGAATGATTGAGGACGGAAGTCTCGGTGTGAGCAACGTTACAACTTCCACCACCTTTTGATTGTGGATCCTGATAATCTGCACCATTGCTCAACTATTCGAGCTTTCAAGGGAAAAACCCTAATCACAAATATCATTTGGTTGATGAATCCGCACGAGTTGGTTTTAAACTGTCGACTAATTTCTCCTCAGGCCTGGTATGCCCAACTATCAAGGGTAAAAGTTCAATTTCTCATGAGTCGTGAGAAGAGCAGGACCCACGACGTCAACGCGAATGTACAACATAATTTCAGGTGAAGCTCCGCTTTTCCTTGATCGGAAAAGCGGAGAACGATGAACAACCTTGAGTAAAGATCGTAAGTGACAAAGAACTAATCTCGAGATGCAGATTTTTACGTGAGCGGATTTCATGTAATACTAAGACGCACTATGAGCAGAGAAAATAATCCACTTGAAATTGTTGAAGAAGAATTGACTCTGGAACGCTAGTTATTTGGAACGTTGTAAACAGCGCACAAAGTTATGGTTTTTTTAGCTTGATAGACCCCGTCGACCCCGTGAACCCTTGGACGATATCGCCGTGACCTACCACATTGTTTGCACCTAGTCCGCACCCGCCAGTTGGAGAACCATGAATCCAACCGTAAGAACTATAATGCTAAAGTTAAGCCTTTGCTACTTCAGAAATTCAGAAAGGCGACTGGGTTTTCAAATACCAAGCGAACAACCCTTCCAAATCAGGAGTGTCCCAAATGACGGCCACGCATCAAGATGGACCATTCGAAACTCAGAACCTGGATTTCGAAGCCCAAGAGTTACCAGAAGAACGCGCACTTGGGACCATTTGGAATATTGAAGAAGACAGTTTCAGGTACCGAATAAAAGTCCCCGATAAGCCAAGAACCCGCCGGGGTGTCCTTTCAACAACTCACTCTATTTTCGATCCTATGGGACATGTTAGCCCCGCAATAATGCCCGCCAAGCAAGTTTTCCAAGAGTTGTGCCGGGAACGCATTGATTGGGACCAAGACCTGCCAAATGAGTAGGCCGGGGTTTGGAACTCTTGGTTGGCAGAACTTCCACTATTGAAGAATTATTCGATCACAAGATGGTACGGTTCATCTACAACTCAAAAAAGCACCATGCATGTCTTATGCGATGGTTGCGAAAGGAGAAAAGAAGCTGAATTGTACTTGGTCACACCTTCAGAAGAAGGTCTCAAGAGCTCCCTTGTTTTAGCCAAGTGTCGTTTTGCACCAATAAAGAAGATTTCGATTCCCAAGCTAGAATTAGCAGGAGCAAAATTGGCCGTAACTCTCCTGATGATAGCGCAGAAAGAGTTAACAATACCCCTGGATGACGTACTTCTGTGGACAGATAGTGAAACCGTCCTCAAGTATATCCGGAATGAAACCAAACGTTTTCAAAGGTTTGTGTCCAACAGAGTGGCTTACATTCGCAAGAGAACTGAAGTGGATCAATGGCACCATGTACCCGGTGATTTAAATCCTGCAGATGTTGCTAGCCGTGGAATGAACATCCATGATTTTATTCGGTGTAAAGAGTGGAAATTCGGACCCGAGTTTCTGCGCTTGGACAAAAGTACTTGGCCTATTCATGGAGTCATCCCAGATCTTAATGATCAGGATCCAGAAGTAAAGAAGCCCATCGTCATCTCGGCTGAAACCAAACTTGATCCTGATGCCTCCATTCAGTTGATTGAAAGCATGTCAGACTTTCGTCGACTCGTTTGGACTGTTTGTGGGTTGATTAAAATTCAACAAAAATGTAGGGGCCTTGTCCCCAATAAGTCTACTTTGGAAGAACACAATGAAGCCGAATTGTCTTTAGTCAGATTTGAACAATCCAGGATTTTTGATGATGACCTTGAGGTCGTTCAGACATCGGGACGTTTGCCAAAGAAATCTCCAATCAGGAAACTTTCGCCGTTTCTGGATTCCGACGGGCTATTGCGAGCCGGGGGGCGTCTATCTCAAGCTCTAGATGTAGATTATAACGCCAGACATCCTGTCATATTACCCAATTCTCACATGGCTGTCCTCATAATCCGGGAAATTCACGCCCACATTGGACATCTAGGACAGCAATTTGTTATCACCCTATTGAGGGAAAAATACCGAATTATTGGTGAGGGGTCCATTGTGAAGAAAATTTTGCGCAACTGCATTCGGTGCAAAAGATATCAAAGCAAAGTGGAACAACAGGTTATGGCAGACCTGCCTACGGGTCGATTAGCCAGAAACCACCCTCCTTTCGTCGAAACTGGCGTAGATCTGTTCAGACCATTCAAGATTATTCGTGGCCGAACATCGGTTGATCGATATGGCCTCATTTTCACATGCCTCACAAGTCGTGCCGCGCATCTTGAAGTAGTGTTTGACAAATCTACAGATTCGTTCCTCCAAGCTTTGAGGAGATTCATAGCCAGAAGGGGCCAAGTCAGAAGGATGAGATCCGACAACGGAACCAACTTTGTTGGCGCCGACCGAGAACTTGGAAGGATGTTGGAGGAATTAAATCAATCCGAGATCAGTGAAGAGTTAGCCATCAAAGGGATAGAGTGGAGTTTTAATCCACCGTACAGCCATCATTTCGGTGGAATATGGGAGCGCGGAATTCGAACCATTCGAAAGGTTATGGCCGGATTGATGTCTGAAACCCAACGAAATCTCAACGATGAGGGTTTAAGTACTCTAATGTGCAAGGTCGAGTCGATTTTAAATGGCCGATCACTAACCCCAGTCTCCAATGATCCTAATGATCTCGAAGCACTTACACCAAATCACCTCCTTCTGCAACAAGCCGGACCCACCTACCCGCCTGGACTTTTCTGTTTATCCGATCAATACATGAAACAACGATGGCGTCAAATCCAGTATATGGCCGATATGTTTTGGAAGAGGTTAACCAAGGAATATTCATCCCAACAAATGAGTCGCAACAAATGGATCGAGCCGAAACGAGATGTTCAAGTTGGAGATTTGGTTTTAATGGTCGTGGAAGGTAATCCACGAAATCAATGGCCCCTGGGTCGAGTTCTAGAAGTTTTTCCAAGTTCAGAATGGCACGTCCGATCGGTGCAAGTCAAAACGGCCAAATCTGAATATCGAAGACCAATTTCTTAACTAGTATTACTAAAAGAAAATGATGACCTACGTAATGAACAATGACATGCTAAGTAAATGTCCAGTGGACCATTTAAGGGCCGGTGTGAATCTCGTTGTTTTTCTTTGCCTATTTTGGCCACCCTTCCAAACTCGTTCTCTGAACAAGCGTGAGTTCATCATCTTATGTGTGTGCATGTGCCTCAATTCGTTCGACCATGTTTTAACTATTTTGTAAGTTACTATATGCCTTTTATAATCAAATGTGTTTTCTTTACTATGGTCCCTTTTTCTTGAATAGGAAACCGTTATTAAGTTCCATTCGTGTCAATGATCATTTCGCGATGGAAAACGCGTAACAAATTAGCAATCTTGTCGGGGTTTTTTACAGCTAGACTTAGGTCCAAACAAATGAAAGCTAGAAAGGCGACATCCCACATGTTGAAGTAGCTTTGCTCTTCACCTTGTTAAAGGCCACGCCCATCTCGGGTTCCACCTAGGGCTGCAAAAGGGGACAGTAGTTTTCTGGACATCCCTGTATCCTTCTGCACTACAATTTCTCGCGCTTATGAAAAACGACTGCCTCTGGGATAATACCGATAAAGACATCAAAGTTCTGGACTTGCAATCAATAGTAGTGGTATGACTCTGCGCTCCTCAGAGGCTTTGGGCTCTTTTGGAGTGTTTCACTCCTCAGATCTTGATGATACGATGTATGAGCTTGGACCCTTTTCTCTTCTGAAAAGGACGGCTCTTTAAATGCAGGCGACTTGTTTTGGCTCAATGCAACTTGGTGGGTTACATTCCCGGTGTTGATGGAGAATTCCAGAGGCCTGAAATTGAGCCTCAAATTTCTGTTAATTGACCACGCAACTCCCATTTTGAGTCCTGTCCAAAGGCCTGCTTTTTAACCGTTCTTATCTCGGATCGCGGAGTCAAGGCTCGGACGTTACGCAGCATGAGCACCCATGGGCCACTTCATGCAGAGGATTTTCATATTGAATAACGTCCACGCACCCAACTCCGAGGTAAGACCAGGTAAGACCTCTCCGATGCAAGAAATTTCTGGGTATCTTGAACGTGAAAGAAATCGGGAGGTGATAAAAAGGCCGGTAGATGGATGAAACTAGCCGGAGACGGAATATTTTCTGAGATGAAGAAGTGATCAAGTATAGAGGCTCTCAGGGCAGGGAGTAGGTGTGTGTTGGGACTCCCGGGTCAAAGCCCAGAATGATTGATTCCCAATCATTGGCACACAGGATCTGGGAGAGCTTGGCGGATTCACTCAAGTCAGATGGGATGTTGAAGTCACCACCAATGATGTCTTCCTCCAGGATTCTTCTTTTCTGCAGGGTGTATGTGAGGTCTGAGGAGACAAGGTGATCATGGTGTGCGGTTGGCTGATAGTAGACACCAATGAGGGTAAAGCCCTCCACGGCCTTCTTGGGAATCCATGACATGGGAAGAGGAAGGATTGAAAAGAGGGGTCCAATCCATTGGACTGAGTTTATCAGACAGGTCAGGGCCACTAATGGTGGGGGCCATCACTCACTGGTGTCACAGGTCAAAATTATTGTTTCTCGTTCAATTTCAATTGAATTTTAAAGGAGTGGAAAAGCGCACGTCCACCATTTAGGCTTTCAGCTGACGAAATGAGACGTGTAGATTGATCCCCAAAAAACAAATCGGTTTGTATCAGGATTGAAACTGATTTTGGGAAAGAAAAAGGATGAAGTTTTCATCTTGAGCAAACTAGGAGTCTATCTTCCATCCTGAAACTGGATTCAATCTCAATTTTTTCCGTAGTCTAAATGGCAACAAAAGTGGCAAAAAAAACAGCGAGAAAAGGTTGAGAGACACCATTGGGATCTTTCCAAATTCCAGTCTGTCCACCCTATAGGTCCTAGTCCACCCCAATAACCGTGGTCCACCCACAGATCATAAAAAGTGACGAGATCTCGGATTGGCATTTGGCCCGACCTCAAGCCAGAGAAATATCCACTTGGCGTCAGCAGATCTGATCTAACTCATTTTCTTCGGTAATCGAGACCGGAGGTTTAGTTATTCATGAATGGGAAACTACGTTCATAACTAGATTTCAAAGTACCTACAGAATTTTAATTACACATCAGCAACTCTCTAAGGGATTAATGTTTGCAAGTTCTGAGCACAAAGTTAGATGAATTCAACTGCCAGGTCCATGAGCTGGTCATAATCACACTGTAACTTGCGTTAGGCATAAATCATTTTTTTAATAAATCAAATTCAATCATAGTCAAAGATTTTGTAGTAGTGTCAAAGCGTGGCCAGCTCCAACCTTTGACATATAATTTAAAACAATGTAAATGGTACTGAAGACAAGGTTGCAAAAACTGCACTCCTATTGAGACATTGAAGTAGTAGCTGTCTCATGATGTCAGCACAAATTTTGGGAGGTCACTGACGTACTTTTCGAACCAGAAGAGGTACCAAAAAACAGATGCAAAACTTGCTCTATCATATTATTTAAGTAGCAAAAAATATTACTTTTTTAAAAAGTAGTTGAAAATTGCTCATTTGTTATAGCTATATACATATAGTAGTGGGAATCGAATTGTTTATTTGTTGGTTCGTTTTTTATGGAATTTCTGACCACTACAGGTAATGTGATCCCTAATACTAAGTCAATTGGGTGAATCAAATTTGATTTGAGTTGAATTAAGCAAAACAAGAATCAAATTATAGTTGAATTCAGCAAAAAAATCTCAGAATTGGATTCGCAATACTCTTTGCTTTTGTTTTTGATTTGAATTTGAATAGGACAGAAGAGTTTGGATTCAGAGTCAGTCAGATTGAAAAGCAGTCCTCAGATTCAGATTGCCAAAGTTTGGATGTTAGGTTAGACACAACTTAGTCCACATGAGCTAGTCAAAGTGTCATAATGACCAGTTCATGGACAATGCAATAGAATTCATTGATTTTGTGCCTAGCACTCTCAACCGTTAATTCCTTAAAATGTTGCCCAAGTTGATGTCAAATCCTGCGCTCTGAAAGCCTATTTAGGAACGCAATGTCCCATTCATAAATGACGCAACCTCGGTTCTCGATTACCGAAGAAAATGAGTTAGAGCAGATCTGAACAACAAAAAAAAAACAAGAGTGACTGGCTCATCACTTCTACCGACCTAGAGTTGCGCGGTTCTGACAGAGCGCAGTCAATGACAAGATCACTCAAAATCCGGCCAAGCTGGCCAAAGAAAATGCGTGAGCCACTAGACACCTTGCTGGACACCAATATGAACTTACCAGCCGATGAAGGCAAGCGGTTCATTTTCTTCAAGCTATGCCACGTCTCGACAGGTTTAGACATTCTATGGTCTGTGGTCCATCATCCCTGGTCTGTCCACTGGGAATGTGGAAATTGCCGAAGAAAAGGTGATTTTCCAACGCCAAAATTTTACCTACGTAAAGGGTTTGGAGCTCGGTGTATTATAAAGGAAGTTTTTAAGGACTTCACTAACTTTTTATCTGATGACATTTTGTATGTGATGCCTTTCTGTCACTATTGTTATATTCTATTTCCGGATTAGGGCAGAGCTCGTGGAGACATTTCAAAACATACAGTATTAGGTAACGATCTTGCCTACGCTGACCTGTATCTAATTCTAAGTATTGAAGTCGTTCCCAACAACTTTGGCGGTTCATCCCCGCAATAGATCTTGTAAAAGATCTTGGTACTTTTTTAATCTTATTCCAACCCCCAGCTGGCATTGGTGCCCAAATTGGGAATGCATATTCTAAATGGGGTTGGGCAATTGATTGGTAGGGTTTTCATTGTATATGTATGTATACAAACTAAAGCCTCGTCATGAGAGAACCACACCCTAATCCCGAAGAGGGACCCATTTGTAAATTATGTCCAAGTCATTTTGTAGGTCTGCTTGGTTCCTAGAATTTCTAGCAAACACTGGCTTAACATCATTAGCATGGGAAGATATTGAAGACTGGAGGGAGAATCCATGTAGTAAAGGAATGAACAATACGAACAAGATGAGGCCCAGTAAAGTTCTTTGAGGTACTCCAGACACCACGTGTCTAGTGCTGTCTAAGGAGCCATCAACTCGAACAGCTTGAGTGCCCTTGGTGAGGAAATCCCTGATCCAAGAGCACATATTTCCTCTAATACCTATTTCGTTTGAACAATTTAGTAGTAGAATAAAAACTGATGAAATATGAAAATTACAAAATCTAAATTCCAACAAAAGTATTCAATGCCAATCAGAAGTTTTCTTTTCGAAATAGATGCGCCATGAGTTCAAGTTCCGTTTACTGTTGATTTTGATTTTACATAATATTGGTTAAGATCCGTGATTTATTTGAAGAAACATTTTTGTGTCTTTTGGTGATCACATTTCTCTCTGCACTCTAATTCTCAACCATGTTCAATCATTCCGGGCAGTAACGCCACTTTATCAGGCGTAATGCCAAATAAAACAAAACACAAACCCAGAATATTATTAAAAAGGACAAATCAGCAAGCTGCTATAGCTTCAAGTATTGAATTGGCATGTTAAATACATTGAAACCCAAAGGTCTTGATAATGTAGGCTATGTCGTTTCATTAACTTCTTAAAAAGCAGTAGAAAAGCAAAATTGTGGGAATCATACAAATATCACTACCACGATAAAGGACTTGATGGATCTATAAAATTGTAGCGAAAACACTTCTTTCAAAAAGAACATTGCCAAGGTATTTAGTTCTCATGTAGGGATTGCAATAAGTGAACTTCACTGGCACTTTTTTGCAATTTGCTTGGCCACACTGAGCATGAGATTTATCCTCATAAGAAAAAATGATCCCATCCCCGGATTGAAACCGGTTTAGGGATGGAAATGTGCCGAAGATTCAATCTTGAGGATTGAAGTAGGGCTACTTCCATCCTCAAACCGGACTCAATCCTGGTTTTCCATCCTAATCTAAATGTATCCTAAGTAAAAGACGAGGGGATCCTTTATAACGGGAAAATGTCGTTCTCGGCCCACTGTGCCAAAGTGGCCAGTACTGATGGGACCAATCTGCAGTTTGAATGACAGATTGCTGCAAACAGCAATTTCAGCTCCGCTTGATCAGTTTGCAAACTGTTTGGAGCAGATGTAGCTGATTTCAGGTAAGCCAAATTGGGAAATATTTTTCTTCTTCTTAAAGCATAAGTTCTATGCTTTAAGGCGAACAATATCCCAGTCTCTTCTTCCGACAATTTTTAATGAAGTGCAAGGCAAGTTGGCAATGAAGTTGGAGAAAGTGAATTGGGTCAGCATTACGACACGTCTCTGGACGTCCGTGAATACAGCAAGTTATTTGGCTCTGACCATTCATTTCTGGGATGATGATTCATCAATCCTCCAATCCTTTGTACTGGATTGCTTGAGAATCAAAGGCCGACACACCTCCCTAAGACTTGAGGACGAATTGAGATCCATCTTAATCAAGCATGAAGTCATGTCCAAGGTTAGTAAAGAGTAAGCTCAGGCTCAATAAAATGCATTTATAGTTCAGTTGATCTAGTATCAAGTAATTCATGACAACATCAAACCCTAAATGACTTCAAAGTTGGTTTGACTTAAACCAGCAGTCAACGAAACTAAACCTCTTAACCACATAACATTTTTCTATCAAAAAAGTTGGTTATACTTTTCAATATAACTATCAATTGGTCTCTGAAGATAAAAGAAGCTCATTTTTTGTTTTTTAGATTGTCGTGGGCGTGATCGACAATGGTGCCAATATAGTCAAGGCATTGAGGGACATTGATATCCGCCAGGTACCTTGCTACGCTCACACCTTGAATCTTGTGGCACCAGGGTCGATCAAAGATGCACCTGCCCTCATCAAGGTGAAGGACACCGCTTCCAAAATTGTGGAGCAAACCAAACGGAGTCCCGTGGTCCAGGATAAGTTTGAAGATATACAGCGAAATCGAGGCCACACAAGGATAAAGAAATTGATTCAAGACGTTCCAACAAGGTGGAATTCAACATTTGAGATGATGGAGCGGCTTGTAGAGCTGAGGGGTGCCGTGGCCGAGCTATTGACTGAACTGGGAATGAGCACAAAGGTTGGGGTGGTTGACTCTAACACTTGGCAAGTCCTTGGAGAAGCAGTTGAGGTACTTCAGCCTCTGTTTGAAGGAACCCTGGAACTCTCTGGGGAGAAACTAACCACCGGTTCAAAAGCTATTCCACTTACGACAATGCTCATGTTCCGATATGATCATCTCATTGAGGAATCGGATCCTGGATCAATTAAATGTCAATTAGCTAAAGCCATCCGTGGTAATCCGAAGCGCCGCTTTGGGGCCTTGGAGGATATCACCGAATTAGCAATCGCAACATTGTTAGACCCCCGCTTCAAGGTTAATGGATCCCAAAGCTCTGTCAAGAAGGATGTGGCCGTGGAAAAACTTGAGTTAGTGATCAATATGGAGTTGCAGAAAGTGTAAGATACGCCAATGGAGCCTCGGCAAAGCCCAAAAAAGCGCTTGCGATCTTGCTTGTGGGAATCAATTGACAGTCTCGTGAACCAACAAGATAGGAGTCTCACAGATTCAGCCCAACTAGAACTACAAACATTTTGGAGTCCACCCTGTCAACCCAGATATCACAGAGAATCAATTTCAGCTTACATCATTTCCTTCTTTCGAAGAGCCACTCATGAAATATCATGAAGTAAGCAGAGGCGCTTAAGTACGTCACCAGTTGTAGGTCCTCTGCAATCCCTGTCTTTGAATAGATTGATGTTTGTAAAGTGAACTTTATCAGATTGCCACTTATATCCTTTGTTCAAAGGGGGCGACTCCTGGAGGCTATCCAGCTACAGACCAATTTCGCTCACTTCTAGCGCATGTAAGATCATGGAACGACTATCAAAGCAATGGCTGTCCTATCACCTTCCACACAGTGGGTTACCAGATGACACTCATTACGGCTTTAGCCCTGGCAGATCTCGCAAGACAAATTTGTGAGCACACACTGACTACATAACCTTGAATGAGACTGACTCTGAGCGGACCGGGGTTGGTTATGGAGTGCCACAAGGCAGTGTTCTCGGGGCAATCTTGGTCAATATTTACGTTAGCGACATGGCCTTGCCAAAGCCCGCAACCTCCTGAAATTTGCAGACGATACCAAAATATTTCCGACTATAATGTGCACTGAGGATTTGGAAAAGCTGCAACAAGATTTGAATGCAATCCAGGAATGGGCCATTACCAACAATATGTTAGTCAATCCAAAGAAGTCAAAAGTTGTGCGCTTTGGGCAGTCTTTGACAAATTGCCATTACTCCTTGAATGGTGTGGTCTTAGGGGTGGTGTCCAGTCAACGAGACTTGGGAGTTGTAGTGGACGACAAGCTAAAATTTAGCCAACATTGTGCTAGAGTCGCATCAAAGGGGCAAGGCGTTCTTTGGATGATCAAACGATTCTTTACGTCTCAGGCTCCAAAACTCCTCATAGAGCTGTTCTCCACCTACGTCCGCCCGATTGTGGAATTTGTGTCACGAGTGTGGAGCCAACGACTACAAATGGACATTCAAACCGTCGAAGGAGTTCAACGGTGGTTCACGAAATCTTTGGGGGGTCACGAGGAGTTGAGCTATCAGAGGCATTTGGAGGCCCTTGGCATCGATGAGCTTGTCAAAAGGAGAGCAAAATTCGATTTGGTCCAGCTTTTGTGGGATCTTGCGGGGTGCGGTTTTCCTTTCGGAGTCTGGGGAAACTGACGCCTTTTTGTATTTGGAGAGAGATAAAGGATCTGTGTCTACGCGCGCATGCACAAATCAACTCTTGAGCCGACCGGGATTCAGGCTCATGTGTCGAGAGCGTTTGTGCTTTGTCCTGGTGGTCCCAAATTGGAATGCCCTCCCCATTGACTTCCGTAATTGTGAGTCTTCATCTTTTTATGGGCGCTTTATGGCTCATATTGGACAGTTGATGGGTTACTAAACCCTGAGACGAATTGTTAGCGAGATGGGTGTGGCCCCCTCCATTGTATTCGTTGTTTGACATTTGTACCCATTTTCTCCTTTTCCTCTCAACCTACAGTATACTCTTTTTACAGTTCCACAGCTGCCATGAGTGGTCAAATCAATAGACAATCCAAGCAAAGTAAAGATTTTTTCCGACCGCCCGGTATTTCAAATGACTCAACATACTTATCTGGGCTACTTTGAAACATGTGTTTTTTATTTTACAAAAGTTTTTCCTTTTGTTTCTTTGACAAAGAAAACCATATTTAGCTACCTTGGCATTTGAACAATCACTTAACCAGATATTATAATCTCCGTATTCAGCTAACACTAAAAACAATGATCGGTCAACTACGTATGTAATGAAATGTTCTGTGGTTCGATTTTTATTCACTGCCAAATGACAAGGTTTACTGAACTCAAAATGAAAGTTGGTTCGTCAATTTGGAAATCTCTGGAACGAAGGGCAAATGTATTACGTAAATGTATTCGGTTACCTCAACGGTCCTCCGATAGCTTCAGAGACGTCATGCTTGTGACATCCATGATCTATGATCTACATCAATGGAGTAAATCTTAGGGTAGATATGTTCTCACCAATTTCGATACAGATTTCGGAGTTTTCATGATATCCATTGTTAATTACTGAACAAACTCTCAAGGAACCCACGTTTACTAGATGGATTTCATGCCTGCCATGTATTAAGACCGGCAAACGGTCTAAATAAAAAGAAATGAGATGACACGCAATATGAGAAAGATGCTTCTTGTGGCATGTCATAATCATCAGGGTTCGACAAAATATTTGATCCCTTCAGGCAAAATATTATGTCTTTTTGTCTCAAAAATGGGGCCAAATATAATATTTTTGTCTCCAAAAATTGCAAATATTACATAATATTTGGCAATTGCAAATATCTATATCTCATATTTATTCCTTCTTCGTTCATTGAATGCAGCCATGTGTTGAAAGAAAAGAAAATGTTTTCTGTAAGCTATTCTGTGTCAGAAATTGCCCCTAAACGTCCCTATAGAGGTTAATGCTGCTCTCACTATTTCGATGTCATACAATATCATCAAAAGTGGGAAGTTAACGATTAAGAAAGCTAGTTTTGAAATAACGGATTAACAATCAACCAAGTTCACTTTTTAGCCATTGATGCCCATCACTGGTTCCATGTAACCTTAAACAAACAAGGCTTTTTTCTGAAGTGATCTTCCTTAGAATAAGTCATGAAATCATCTATGTTCTAGTTGGGCACTTGGAATGACACTAGATCTTTAGCTGAACTTTGAATTTACAGCTGGCAATGTTGTTGCAAGCAGAGGATCTAAAATTAGATTTGAATATAAGCATGTAAAGAAAAAATTGTAAAAAATGGAAAAAGAGAGGCAATGTTTATACAAACACGCTCGGTCCCCATAGTGTTGCACTATCAAGACAAAAACGAGGTTCTCTTGCTTAATGAAATGACAGAAACATCCACACTTGGCTTGTGTACTACGTACTTGATTGCCATATTCCAAATCTTCTGTTTCACATTGATTTACAACAATTCCTTGATGTCCTTGGTGCAAATTCCATTTGTCGAAGCTCGGCAGCAGTCTTTTGGTCATGCTTGGTATTAGTGTTGTGGCAATTCGGCAAAGGTCGGACTCATGCGAGTGAAAAATGTTCTGACTTCTGCCGGACTCAAGTCCGCTGATGCTCAAGACATCTTCCATCTAAATTCCCTTAAAAGATTTCAGATACCTCGAAAAAGGCAAAACTATTATAACATTTTCAAACAAAAAAGTAAAAATATTGTAAAGAAATGTACATTTTCTCCACGTATTGTTGCACTTTTGGCGGCTCTTTCTTTTGGATATTGAACTCTAGATCTCTACATCTAATTTAAAAAGCCGGGCATATTTTGTTAATGTGAGAATTTGAGAAATAGATGGGAAAGCATATCAATTGAGAACTATCCTTTTTTTTTAATTTTGCTTCGATATAATTCGAATTTCTGTGCTCCAATAGGGTTGTTATGTCAAAGTTCATGAGCAAGGACAAAGTGAAGTTTATGCTAAAGACATGTCCAGTTTGGACAAGCTATTTTTTGGCCATAATTACCAAGCGAAATGAGAATTTTGACGCTACAACGTATCTGATGAGTGTTTTCTTGGTTGGATTATACCAGGAGTTTTTTCCTTACAGTTAATGGACGAGCTACGACCATCGGGAAATGCTCCTTCATCCTGTATCTACCCTTTTACCTCGTGATTGACCAGTCCAAAGCTTGGATGGAGAGAGCTTTCACACAGATTTCCAAGTGCGATATACAAGGGCAGGTGTGGCCAAAGCATCTGAGGATGGTTTTTGAGGCAACCCAGCCAGAAGTAGCAAGTCATCCAACAACTGGTTCTGGTCAGAACCTCCTCTAAACTACGAACCTTGAGTGCTCAAACTGAGTTTATGTCCAAGCAACTCAAATTTCACAGCATAGTAGAGGTTAGCAAATTTGTTATCACTTCTTATATCACGTGTTATTTTTGGCCCTTCAGCGTTGCAATCACGCAGGCCAAATGAGGATCAAGTACCAGACCAGTTTATCATTGAAAACTATGCATTAATATTTATAGTAAACATGTATTGCCATTTATTCACTCAGCTAGGTTGGTTTTTTACGGCTCTTTGGTAAGACGCAATTACTGTAAAACCTAATACGTTTATTGCGCATTTATGTTCATGTTTAGCTTTAGCAGTTTTATCTCTGATGTTGCATTGTAGTATATTTCGTTCCGAATTGTTATGTGTAAAGTTCGTAGTGCTGTGGTTTAATTTTATTGGTCCTTAAAACTCAGGATCAGACCAGGGTGCTGCTTGAACAAGCTCACCCAGTAGTTGAGAAGTGGACTGATTTGACCAATGTAGAGGTTGAAATAGTATCTCCTCTTGAAAAAGAGCGGGAAAAGGCAGTTGCAGTTGCAGAGAAAACGGTCTGTCCTTTTTATCGGAAGCAGCCTTGTCCTGAAGAAGGAAAAGGCTGTCACTTTGACCACCCCAAAAAGTTCGGCCTTAAGAAGTACAATATGAATAGAGGATGTTCGAAGGTGGATTGTCCTTTTTTCCATCCTTACATGTGCCGTCAGTCTATGAGACTAAAGACTACTGATGGGGATCAAACAAAAAATCACCGGAGGTTGCAACTAGGGCTACCAATTTACATTTTCAATGGCATACGGCATCACTAGCGGAATATCGAAAACCCGTTAGTTAATCACAAAAAGTAACCCTGATTTTTCTTCCATCAAACCAGGGTCACCTTTTTGGTCAAGCCTAATATTCTACGATACGTTAGAAATGGCCCGTGCTTTTATTTTCCTAGCTTTCTGGTGATCCTGATTTTGAAAATTTTTTTGATCCCATCACTACTAAAGACGTGCTTCAACGTACGGTGTACCTCTGTCCACGCAGCAGAGACGCAAAGAAAGCCGAGAAATAGGTTAGCTCCATTCCATAGTTTTAGAGCCGACCCTATTCCTAAACCTAATCCGAAACAGATGTCTGCTCATACTCTTAAAAAGAGCTCTTTCGATTGTTTTAGGCGAGATAAAGGAAAAAATGTTTAATGTTTTTTGGACACCAAAAAGAAATAACGTGGTTTCAGGTTTTCTTCCAGGACAGGGAAAGCCAGAATGGAACGGCTATTTAGGTAATCTTACACACAACCGGTTTTGGAAGAAAAGTAATAAGAATAAAAAGATAACGCACATAACCTTCATCGGGAACGGTGCTTATTTTACCGTTAAAGGCTTCACTGTAGTCGCGCAAATCCGTGTGTATATGTATCTGTGTGTTCTGATATGTAGTAGAATCAAGAACACTTGTAAACGAACATAGCTTGCTTATAAACTGTCCAATTGATTGAAGCGAATATTCAGTCCGTATACGCGAGCCAACCTGCTCACTCACATCCCATCTAAGTCCTCAAGATCTCCCGAGGTCTTTAACCCAACCTTTGAGCATTTCCAGTAAGTTCCTCTTCTATTTGAGTTTTTACTTACAGTAATTCTAATTTTGCCAGAAAAATTGCAGATGTAAGCTCCAATTTAGTTGAACCTAGATTCGCTCTAACTTAGCTGAACCTAGATTCGCTCTCTCTTAACCGCTAGTTTAGGAAAAAATAAGAATAAGCTAAAAAGGGTAAAGATTTAATGATGAGCTAAGGTCTCGTAAAGGTTTATCGAATTTCACACTAATACCAAAAATCGGGTTAGATTGACGATTCAACGAGCAAACTATTTTCATTAGCCCACATTTTTCACACCTCTGGCAATTGAAATCAATATTTTGGTCCATGCCTTTCTTGTCTGCTCGTCATTGTGAGTAAGGAACATTCTCGCCATGATCACATAACAAAACATCATGAACCCCTCGCCTTATCAGACCAAGGTTGGCCATAAGAAGGAGGCACATCTGATTTATCTCTTGCTAAAAGAATTTCAATGGCATTTGTTCTTGGTTTTTCACGGGCTTTTCTAACCGCTACAGGGAATGCAATCCTCAGTACTATTAAAATGATAGGTTATAATTGGTCTATTTGTTGCCTTTCAATTTTTATGCGATATTTGGTCCACCAACGACTTTGAGTTGGCAGACCGAGCTAGTCCTTGAATGTAGGGTTGATCTGGAATGTTATCAAAAATGTTTTTGTCCAAGTCGGACTTGAAAGATGCAACCTAACATATAGGCATACACCTCCATGTGGGAATATGGGATTATCAGGGCGTATCCTAGCACAACGAACTAAGTTGAAACCAACTATGGTTAGTTCTCTATCTAAGACCCCTGGCCGAAGTCAGGTTTCTGTTATATGAATGCAATCTCTTTCTCAACGGCTAGTTCTTCTAAGATCTTAACTTTTGTGCTGTCTTTTTTAGAAATCAGACAATGTAAGTTCAAATATAGCCCCTTTTGACGGACCAAGTTCACAAGATCTTGGACCATCCTCTCCAACCGTAAAAAATCCCTCTTATCAACAAAGCTACGTTCTACTGAAGGCAAGGCATAAGCTAATGGGGATTGCTTTTTTGGGTATATTTGATAAATTATTTTGAGAAAACAAATATCCCCACTCCCACCAAAGTCACGGAAAAAAATTATTTTTGACATATAACTACAACAAAGTACTTTGGCCTATAAAATGACAATAAAGGTAAAGTCAATTGTGAACGTCAAGTACGGAGCGAGAGGCCAGTTATCGAGCAAAATCCAAATCCAAAAATGCAATACATAGACGAATTATAACTTTTCATTTCAATAGTGCTGCGGATTAGATTCCCCGTAGTGGTTAGAAAAGCCCGTGAGAAACCAAATAAAAAAATAAAGATTGAAAAACAAACCCTCGCTGAGAACAGACGCATTGAGTTTGCTCTCGTTCTTATCTCCCAGGAATTTCGAACCAAGGTGTNAGTACATGGTCTTTTTTGTTTTGGGTTTGGGGTGCGAGGGTTGGAGGGGTGAGCCTCGCCCGGCCAGCCAAGCCAGCCATCACATCGTCCACTTCCAAATTCCATAGCACCACTACGCTGCACGAAAAATGGTTTACGTTCTGCACTTCAGAGGGCGCCTTGTGAGTCAGTCTCCGGCAAAGAAAGGGCCGATTGGGCCGATTCCCCTTTATTGAATTATAATGCTTATGTGTTGTTTTTGGCAAATTAAAAAAGAAAAAAAAATCAAAATCTTATATATAGTGAGTGACATGGATCACATAATGTCCGGGAAAGAAATCACTACACCACAACTCCTCCCAATGGTTGTCATGCATGAGGATGATATCTGAATATGGAACTCAGGGAAAGACCTAGAACAGCCTAAAAGTGAGGTAGAGACAGATGCCATCAAATTATTCATCTTTTTGGCAATTACAGAAATACTTGCTTTTTTTGCCTGGGTCTCTTCACCCTGAGTAGTAACTGAGACAATGTACCCAGAGTAATAAAAATTCGTCCAGTAACCTTGATGCTTTAGGGGATTCATTTGCTGGTCCCACTTCAAAAAATTTTGAAATGATTAATTATCTTGATACCTTAGTTCGTTACGTCAAAAAATGTGCAAAATTAGTTTCATGATGTCTTTTTACGCGTCTTTTTGCATTTAATCAAGCCCATACCTATGCGTTAGAGAAATGTTTTCGCTGTGAAAAAGAAGTAACTCGTACTTTTAAAAACAGTTTTTAGTGATTATTTTTTTAGAACTTTTTTTCCAAGCCCTAGATATCACATTCGCCATCATATTCAACAGATCACTTGGAGAAGGTTTCGAACCTTAAGGTTGGAGTGAGATGAATTTGTTTCCCTTAGAGTATTTAACGGTGGTGATTCCTGCCACAGAAAGGATTATTTCATTTTATTAATGCTTGAAATTTATAGACCAAATAAGTGGCAATCTGATAAAGTTCACTTTACATTCCAACTCAAAGATTTTGAAGATGAGACAAGAAGGGCAAAGCCAATTATGAGCTCGCTTCCCTTTTCAAAATGACAAATGGCAACGAGGCCATTGGCCATTGGCCATTGGCATGGAACTTTCCCAGCTCTATGGCATATCTCCTTATATTTCCCCGAACGTAAATAAAAGCCGTTTTAGATCTTGAATAACGAACTGCTCTCTGCTTGACGATTTTCTTTTTTGCGGACTTCCTTACCGCTACCGGGATTGGAATCCCAGCAGTTCAAGACGAGAAGATTATTCATTTTACTTAACTTTTACTTATTTATATTTATTATTTGATCGACCAACGAATTAGTGTTGGCTGATCTGGCTAGCCCTTGAAAAAAAATAAATAAATGAATAAATTTCTCGTCTTGAACTGCTGGGATTCCAATCCCAGCAGCGGTAAGGAAATCCGCAAAAAAACTGTTCTCAGTGAGCTCCAAAACAGGAATGAACTTGCTTTTAAATATCAAATCTTGTTTTGAATAACGCTTTTCAAATTTTGACATGTTTTACATCCCAGTTTCAATTTTGTTTCTCCTTAAGTATGAACTATTGGTAAACCAGCACATTGTGTTTAATTTCTGTTGGGTAAAATTGTCCACCGGATTGAGTTATCCACTTGGTCAAGTGGTCCATTGGGTCGAGTGGTCCACTGGGTCGAGTGGTCCACTGGGTCGACTTGTCCTGTAGGCAGAGTTGTCCTCTGGGTCGAGGTGTCGTGGATCGAGTTGTCGTGGATCGAGTTGTCTGGTGGATCGAGTTGTCGTGGATCAAGCTGTCTTGAAACCATACAATTCTACCCTTAGCAAAAAATTGGGTAAGATGACAAAAACTAAGTTATTTTGTAAGACCTGGACTTCATGAGTCGTGATATCAGATTGAAGCAAGAACGACGAATTACGTAAAGACCTTGGCTCGGGCAATCAGCTCCACACATTTATTAAATCTGGTTGCAATTAAGCCACAACTTTTTTCTCCACAAGATCTATATCATGGCAAGTTTCAGCCCAATTGGGGCTTTAGTTGACGACTAGAGGTCCATTGAAATGTAGCACTGTCTGTGTACTTGAGAGTTATTTGGAGGAAATTTGTCACCACAATTGTTCAAAAGGACAATAGTGGCAACGCAAGTTCGTACCTTGTGACATAGGCTAATGAAAATGTTAGTCATGTCATGTTGTAGGTTCGCCGTGTCCTTACTTTTCTTGAAGCTCCAGAAAACGCAATTTTCAAAATATGTCTGGCAGCCCATGATAACTTTACTAACAAATCGGACCAAAGCTTCTACAGACATCCTAAATGTAATTGCGGCTGAATTGGCTTTTTGTTATGGCTAGTCTTGGTCGAGGTACGTCCATAATTTTCAGTGGTTTGTGCTTGTACCAATTATAAAATCTAAAGAAAAAGATAATTAAATCGTGAAATATTTAGCTTTTTTGCAGTATTGGTGGTTTTCAAGTTGCTATTCCAAATTTCCCCAAAATAGAAGGTTTTGGTTCCAAATCATCATACAATTAGAAGGTTTGATGCCGATGATTTTCACGAATAGACGTCAATTTGCACCTTGGCGTAATTGTCGTCTTTTGATACTTCAGCAGTTGGTAATTGTACTATTTGATCGGGGTTATTCAGCCTTGCCAACATTTCAATACTACTTGTTGCAATCCTGATATTTTTCAAGATATAACCTACTTCATGCTTGGAACAAGGGCTCCCGATTTATCGAAAAAATGAAATCGAAAAAAGCTGGAAAACTGAAATCCAATTTAGGCCTTTCACTGATGATGAAATTGAATAAAAAGTTGCGAGAAAACACGACCTGAGATTACTAAAGTTCGCTATCAACAAGATGTAACATCGATTTTTTTTTCAAACTGCGTTTTTCTGTTTTCCTTAAACTCGTTTTTTCGTAGTGTAAAGATCTCGTGAAGCCGTTATTGTCAAAGGTTTATTGGCATCCCGAATTCTCAAACAATATGTTTCACCACTAACACCAAGGTTTACCAACCCCTATTTAATAAACTAGTTCATTGCCTGCTCTTAGGAATGGTCTTAACTAGAGCTCTAAAAATAGTATATTAAATTTTGCAAAATAGGAGCTAAATAAAGCTAGGAAAATATATTTTTATAAAAAAACTTGCGAAAAAAAGCACTTACAGAATGGAAGGGATTAAGTGTTACAAACGAAAGCATGTATTGCTTGTTTGAAAATTGCTCTAGACACACCAGATTCTGGATTTAGGTTCTTCCAACCGATGAACTCCCTTTCAGTAAAAAAAAGATTAGTCAAATTGGCCACTGTTGGCTAAAAATGTTTACTGAAAACACCCACTTCCAGCCTCACCCCTGGCATGGTCAGTACTGTCCCTTGAAATGACTTGCTAACGTTGGTTTCCGTTCTTCAAAAAGCTGCTTTTCAGCAAGTGTTGTTATGGTTTCAATGTTAAGTTAATGCCGTTGGCGATTGGGGCACTGGCTTTCAAAGCAAACGGTCCAGCCATATAGTTACTGTGGCCAAAGCAAATTCTGTAACACCTTATCAAATCCAACCCGCAGTGCTGTATTTCTAGAGTTTGAGCTATAAGAAGCTAGATTGCCAATTCAAGACATCTTGGCATTAAACAGACTACAACAGGTCCAAAAAGGTAGCTAGTTTGGACATTGCTTTCCCTAACCTGTTCCCTCAATCTGAGCTACCTGAAGAAATAGTTCGCAAGTTACTTGAAGTTAGTAATGCCTATGTGAAGCTTTCAATCAATATTAGGTTCAAGTGTTCTTGGAGAGTAAGCTTCAAGACATCAGAAAAGGAGAGCGAGGCACGGGTAAATACTTGTTCAAGGCGTTTTGCTTGGCCCGTCACTGCAGTTCTAAGCCATGCATCTTTGAGCTTTGTTTGGACTAGAGATGCTTGGGACATCCCTTCCTTAGCAAACATTGGTTTCAATCTAGACTTTTGATTCCATTTTTTATAATTAGCAGATCTGCTAATTATCGCAAGATACCGATGAAATCAAGCCTCTATTTGGGTGTGTGGGGTGGGGTGTGTGTGTGTGTAAAAATGAAACTGTTGGGCAATCATTTTTTGTTGAAGTTGTGCGTGTGCAGGTAATATTAGGTTGGGGTAGACCTGTTCGTATACCAGTTTTGCGAAAGGTGAAAGTGCACGCCTCACTATCTAGTTTTGGTTTCAAGTCCCGAGACCAAACCAAAATGGGTTTCTCTCCAAGATTTAGCTTGTCTTGCATCATCAACTCTCCTTATCAAATGGACGAGGACGTTTAAATTGAAATTTAATTGTTCCAATTCGAGCCGTTGTACTGATTGGGCTTTCCTCAGGGGACACTGACCCTATGTCATTCTCTGCCAAAACGATTTATATAGCAGACATAGTTTTAAAATCAAATCCCAGAGTGAATAAAGATCTTTAATGTGGGGATGGAATGACGCAATTGATTAACACGTCACACCGAGCTTAACAACCTCGGTTCACGGATTCGATCTCAGAGCCCAGGTTTTTAAAACTATTGAGTGAATCTTAGATCAAGAAAAGATCCAACTTAGGTAGTATAGTACGACTTTTCTCGATCTAAGATTCACTCCTTCAGTTTTAAAACTTGGGCTCATGTCTTGCCTAACCAACTCTTGAGAACAAGCGTCCTAAGCTGCAGCATCGAGCCCAATTCTGGAGATCACAAAAAGACACAATAGCAATAGTATAAGAATAATTACGTCACACTGAAGTGCAAACATCTCGCAAAAGACATTACTTTCCGAGAAATCACAAAAACTTAATAATCTTTTTTGCTTGTTTCTTTTGAGACATTTCTTTATGTAAACTTCATGATTGATAATGTCGGTGGTGACGATAGTGGCACTTTTTCTTCTGCCTGAGCAAATACCCTGCCAACGAAAGTTCGATCTTAGTTTGTGCCTGATCTTAATGGAGTGGCCTGCCAAATGGTTACAGTAGGAAATGCTTGTCCAGTGTAGTATGGGAAGTCCCTTTTACCATAGATTTTTCCAAGCAATTCGATAGATTGAAGTGTTTTTGCAAAATTGTTGCATAGTGTCGTGGAACGACTTTTAGTAAAGATGTTTAGTGAATTGTTACGATCTGGTGCCACCTTAAACTTGATCTTTTCCTGCCCCTCTCAACATTTTATTAAGCTCGTTCTATTTATTTTTTTTGGCTACATCGCTGATTCGAATTGAAGGAATTCCCTTAAAGTATTGAAAAATATTCAGGTCACAGTTGCGGTGGTATGGGGCATCACTTCCGCGACATTCTGGACCTTTTTTTCTCTTTCATTGACCTTTAATCTTGTTAAGATCAGCAACGTCAAAAATCGACTTTGAAGGAGTTTCTGCCACTTACTGCCACCATTTTCTGTCTGGAGGTCAAACACGGGATTTATTGATTTCCCTTCCAATTTATATCATCATTGGCAAAAATCCGTTTTGCAGGAATTTTTGCCACTTTCTGCCACCGTTTTGCTACACCTGGTCAAAAAAGGCTTATTCATGATTTCTCATCCCTGCCTCTGATACTATCAATTTTGGAAAATCAAGTTTCAGGCAAGGATTCTGACGCTAATATCTCTCAGGAATTCGTGCAGAAATGAATTTTCGGCGGTCTTCTTCCTAAGCCCACCACTGTCTCGAGTGTGCGCATATTATTTTTTTTGTTGCTTTTTGTGATTGAAATATTTTTGCAACAAAAGTGGCTTTTTTTTGTGGCTACCGGGCTTTTTGTTGTGTCTAGAACAAACATAATGAAACGTTTTGCATGTCTGCTTGTTTATTTGTTTTACATTTATTCTCTTGTTAAGGCATTTACCAGTAGCAGAGTTCGTTTTATAAAAAAATGAGCAACGACGAAATTGATGGTTATGAATGTTTATTCTTGAGGGTTTGAATTGGTTTTAATTGGCTTTCATAGCAGCCACATAGAACGTAATCCTCAATAAATTTAAAATGAAAGCTAATATTTTATCTTTCAACCTATGAATCTTGATATGATATTTAATCTACTGACGAATTGTAGTTGGAAGAACAAGGTGGCCCTTGAAGGCGGTTTTGATCTGGAGCGCCACATAAAAGTTTATCCAAATCTGATTTGAAAGATGCCACGGGATCAACAAGGCCTACGTATTCCCTACGCAAATTAGAGAGGAGCAAATTGTTCTATGAGGGGGCCTGAGAAACAAGAGAAGTGGATTTCATAGTTTTAAGCCTGGATTCTTGAAGGCTTAGAGGGGCTCTTAGAACGCACATTCAGCCTCTACAGTCACTAGAATTGACCCTAAAACCTGGTTTTGGAATAAACCCATAAATGCTCTTGAAAAGGTATAGCATAAAATAACTACCTTTTGTTTTGTAGAATCCCTTTTCCTGCAAGCGGACAATGTATATAAATCATTTATTTTTTTTCACGCCAAGACATCACCGAGAGTCACAATAAGGATTTATTATTATTATTATTATTGTTTTTATTATTAGCATTCGATAATACGAGATTGTTTCTCATTAGATCGGTACTTGGAATAAATTTTATATAAACTGCAACAATCTTGCCCTGATTGCGTGGCAGTTCTGACAAGCCAAGAGGCAGAACCAATCCTGCCCAAAGTTGTGTTACAGCAAATGGAGTCGGTTGTGGTTGAATTGTTTGACTTAATGGCACGTCATACTTGGTCATGGTTGATCGCTACTTGGGCAACGCTTTCACGGGGTGCTTGTTCTCAACCTCCACGGCGGCAGTGTGGCGGTCCTATTGGACTGGTTCCACCAGTACGGACTGCCCACCAAAGTAAAATCGGATAACTGTTCTCCATTATTTGGCCCCTTTGCAGCCCTCTGTCGGGCCCATTGAATCGCCCATGAAAGACATTCTTGTCCATGTTAAACCGGGTCGCGATGTAGTCCTTATTTGACACGCGCCCTCCTCGGTTTGAGAAGCTCATTCGATTACTAGGTGTTACCTCTAGATGTATTCAACTTTCTTCACCATGCGAAATGGAGGCTTGGTGGGGCTCGTCGTTTATTTCGTGCTACCAGCTCTATTTGGATGTTTGTGGAAAGAAGCTGAATCGGTGCATTCCCCAATTCATCAGCAAATTTGGAAGACCCAGAGGCCCATGTTGCTGAAGAACTTGAGAGCTATGCTAAAAAAGACGAAACTTTCAGACAAGCCACAACAAAATGAACTGATTCTGGTAGGTCGGTCGGTCTAGTTGGTCACTATTGATATTGATCCTCCCAACAATCGCCAAAATTCTCGCTTTCACATAAGGAATATGGTTCCTTAGAACGGAAGAAAGCAAAGGGAGCCATAGGCAAATGATTTGTTTGCAGAAAATGTCTGTTCTTCCTATATACGCAGTGGTAGCTTATGAGGAGGAATGAGGCATCAAAAAACTTATTCAAAGAAAACAATAGCAGGGATAATGATCCAAAATATAGTGTACAAGGTTTTTTCCAATGTCAAACCATCACCGGTCAAGAAAGAACGAGTTTCTCTCAATCATAACCAATCCCTCGTTGCAATGTCTTTAGGGGTTATTTTTGAGATTGTGAAAGTGTGAAACACATTTAAGAGCCCAGTTTTTTGAACCAAGGAACGGGTCTTAGATCGACAAAAGGTACAACTTTTGTAGTTTAATAGGACTTTTTCTCGATCCAAGACTTACTCTTTCGGTTTCATTTTTTTTTGGTTAGGGGTGTTAGGGTCGGAGGGTGCACCTCGCCCAGCCAGCGAAGCCAGCCTTCACATCATCCATGTCCAAATTCCGATAGGCAATGTCAAGTCTGGTATTAGTTTTGGTTCTCAGTCTGTGGGAGTAGCTAGCGTCTAAAAGTTTCCTTGAGAAAGGTCGGGGAGGAGATTCGAATCAGGGGCCTCTCTCATAATAGGAAACTGCGCTAACCACAACACCACGTCTCCTCCCTCAGGTTTCAGCAAAATGGAAGTCTGATAGCTTTTGGTGCCAGTTTAGTTGAATCAATGGCAAGGAAATGTAGATTTGCATCCTAAAGTTGAGCTGCTCACACTCTTGTGAATAAAGTACTTTTGGCAACGAAACACATGGCTCCGTTTCGCCACGCCCATGTCATTGACTTTTCGGACGTTGAGTTTTTCTAAATTTTGCCCTCTCGTCGGCTTTTATCTCGGCAATGTTTATTCACCTCAAAACCTTTCTCTCTTGTATGGTTCATTTGTTGACTAATATAGCATTGCTAAAACACTCGATCCTTAAATTTGCTCTGGATAAGAGCATTATGTATTACAAGACGGGTAGTTTGGGGCAAAACGTTTTTTTGCGTAAATAGAGAGAACAAGATTTGGCTCACATTCGCAAATCGTTTCAAAATTCGACCTTTCCGTTACATTTTACTGTCAATAATTACCCCAGAAATTTCATAGATTCTTCGTTGCGCCCTGTCCCGATCTGCTAAATTTAATTGGCAATGTGCCCTCGATCAAAATCAAGATTTACGCCTCTTCTAAAAGTGTTCAGGGACATCATCATATTGAACTTGTTTTGAGTTCATTTCAGTTTACTTCATTTAAACCACTCTGCCAACTTCCCAAACTAATTACCACACTACCTTTTCATTTTTTCAAGTTCGCTACGAAATGTCAAAGTGTTTTTCTGTCCGTACGTATTGGGGTTTTAGGTAAAGTGATCTCCAAGAGTTGGTTGGCCTCACTCTTTTTCTTGCGGATCCCAACCGTTCAGGCCTCTCCCAATACGAGAGTTGTCTCATGCCTTCTATGTTCCTGGTAAAACATCTTTGGACCTGCTCGACCTTTTACAAACCTGCTGAACTAATTGGGACACAAATGGGCGAGGCATATTCAAGATGCGGCTGAACAATCGGCTTGCACAGAGTTAGCACCGTGTTACTATCTCTGGACTTAAACGTGCGATATATCCAACCACATGTTTGAAAAGCTTTACCAACTTTCAACTGGATATGCTCATTGAACTTTCCATTATTTTGGAGGACTACACCTAGATCTTTCATAGATGAGACCTGCTCAATGTCCTTACCTTCATCATCTAACAATGGAGTGTCTGATGGCGTCGACCCAAAGGTCATTGAGCGGAATTTTATTCCATTCAGTGCCATGTTACTCGCAGCAACCCAAGAGTAGATTTGGTCTAGGACCTCTAACCGACAACGGGAGTTCTGACCATTCCTACCAACTACCAATTTTGTATCATCAGCATAAGAATAGATCATGAAAAGGAGAGGACCCAAAATGGAGCCCTGAGGGACACCCGAATTGACATCATGTATGTCACTAAGGGATCCGTCAACCTTAACTAATTGTTTCCTACCACAAATAGTTAATGTCACCGTAATCTTTAATTTCTGCAAGCAAGATTTCTTGGTCCAAAGTGTCAAATCCTATCTTCAGACTAATGAAGTTATAACAGTGGTAGAAATATCTGGTTAGGGGTTTACTCAAATGGCAAGAGCTCTAAATATGTTTCTTTGTCAAGCAAATAAAAGGAACAACTTTTGCTTTGTAAAATGGACGAACTTGTAATTGAAAAAGGCTCAGTTGTGTTTATCAAGTCAAGTCACTTAAAGCACATTAAACTGTTAAAACAATTTCAGAACGAACTTAAATCGATGATCGCGATTTTGATTGCTAATAGACCTCAAATCCATCGATCACCTCGCCAATTTTGTGAATGCCCAGCTGGATATCCTGGCCCTACTGGGTATCCTGGTCGAGGTGGTTTACTTGGGGTTATGGGCCAGCCTGGGTCTAATGGGCCAACAGGCCTCACCGGATTACCTGGACCTCCAGGAATTCCGGGTAATTCAGGTCAACCTGGACGTAACGGAATACCAGGCACCCCCGGGACAGTTGGTCCGCCAGGCATTGCTGGACCAAACGGAACACCAGGCGCTCATGGGTCCCTTGGAGTAGGGGGGGCTAGAGGGCCTCCGGGAGCAAGCGGAAGTTTTGGTGGCATTGGTTCAACTGGACAACCAGGAATGCCGGGTTTGATGGGAGCCATTGGAGCCGATGGCCAAAACGGGGCTCCTGGAGCGCCAGGGCCAACAGGAATAATTGGCATCAACGGAGCGTTTGGCATACCTGGAAGACCAGGCAACTTTGGCTTTTCTGGTAAGGACGGGGAAGCAGGCGTCCCTGGCGCGGCTGGTACTCCAGGCCCATCAGGCGTTAACGGATCGCCAGGCTTACCTGGATCCCCTGGGTTAGTGGGCAGACCAGGAACCAATGGAAAACATGGACAAAATGGCTCCAATGGAAAAGATGGACCCATTGGAGGGTCTGGCTCACGCGGAGATCCTGGCCAACATGGCCCTACAGGATCAAGTGGACGTGATGGTATCAATGGAGCTAATGGTGTTAGGGGCAGTGATGGACTTCCTGGAGTTGATGGGGCATCTGGATCAACTGGCATGCCTGGTTTAAATGGATTACCTGGGGCAATTGGATCAAGTGGGTTGCCCGGGTTCCCTGGTCGTCAAGGCGTTTCCGGACCAAATGGACTAAACGGACAAGATGGTGAGTTTTGGGAAAAGATTTTAGTTGAGATTTGTAATGAAGCAAAAAGTGTTACCTTTTGCTTCCTTGGCTTGCAATTGACAAAATACATTGGGCAAAGTCGAGATGCATTCTAACATGTCAACTTGCAACTAAGGTGTTTGACGCGCCTTTTAAAATCGTGATTAAAAAAGCAACAACCTTAAAATTATGCTTAACATTTAATTTACATCCCATCAAAACCAATAATTTGTTTTCCATGGAATCCCATTGCAATTTGAATAACTCGTATTATTAGGTCCTAGAGGATTGCCTGGAATGCCTAGACAACAGGGTTCTAGTGGGAGCATTGGAATGTCAGGACCTATTGGCCTCACAGGGAACCCTGGATCCGATGGGGGTAGTGGCTCATTTGGTATGCCTGGGATACCGGGTGTTCCTGCATCTAGATCACCTACTTCTGAAGGCTCGATTATTACAGGAAATTGTAATGGACAGAACAATTGTAACACTCAGGCTGCCGAACCAATTGATTGTGATGGCAAGTTTACTTTTCCTTATTCATTTTAATAAAAAAGTTTCAACCATTTGCAAACTAGATGAATAACTCGTTATTAAATTTTAGGCCCAGATGTCACTGCCTTTGACAACACAAAAACTGAAACAGATAGAAGCACTCTGTATTTATCTGATGGAGAAGTCCCCTTTGTTGAAGCCAAAGCTCTTTGTGATGGCGCTGGCCAAGGGTTTTTCCTGGCTACGTTGACCAATCAAGAAGAAACTGATAATGTTTTCGCTGTCACAGGAGGTATTAATCATGGGGAGTATAGACTTTGAGTTTGGAATGTAAAGCGTTACCTTTTTATTCTAGATATGGAGGTTTGGATTGGTCTCAGAGCCGAAGCTGACGTTTCGTGTCAAAACTCTGCTTGTGATGGCCAAGTCATGTGGGAAGGCAACAAGGGCTCTTATATGCATGACGACTTTGGGTTTGAGATTTCTTTTGACGATGTAGGCTCGACTTGTATGCGAGTAGTGCTGCAAGTGGACACAGTCAATCTGAATGACAGACCTTGTGATAATTCCCGGAAATTTTTGTGCCAAAAAGATAAACCTAGTGCCTGCCCTCTTTAATTGGATGAATTGTTCCCAAATAGGGAATTGCACAAAGAAAACAACGTAGT
>NC_081451.1:17824234-17834078 GCF_007210705.1 Tigriopus californicus
CAATAATCTGCTTTAGCAGCTTTTATCTATTTGTAGTTCAACTTTGAATACTGAGAAATGCATTTCTGATTTTCTTCGGTTGGAAGTTTTACGTATTTCGATTGTAGTTTTTGCTTATGTTTTCTAGATTTAGAACTTAGAAGTCCATTCATCTTCTTTCTCGGGCCCCCTCATTGAACAATTTACTTCCCTCTTATATTCATAAGGAATTCGTAGGCCTTGTTGCTCCGGTAGCATCATTTTCAAGTTAGACTTGGACAACCGTTTAACTAGCGTTTCACATCAACCCTATATTCAAGTAACAGCTCTATCTTTTTTTTGCGGACTTCCATACCGCTACTGGTAATGGAATTCCCAGCCATTAACGACGAGAAACTTATTCATTTTATTTAACTTTTATTTCCATATATTATTTGAACGACCATGGAATTGGAGTTGGCGGATCTGGCTAGCCAAACTTTATATAAAGGTTCATAGGTTAAAAATAGACAAAGTGTAATCTTTTCATTTTAATTTTTATGGGGATTGCATTTTATGTAGCGATTAGAAAAGCCCGTGAAAAAACAAAAAAACAAACAAAGGAATGAAGTTCGAATTTTGGAGTGCAAAGATCTACAGAATGGAATCACAATTTCACAACTGAATATGTTCTGTTCTGACATGGGGTTTCTAAATATTGTTACGGCGGTAGTTCCGTTCAATTGGCTACGCCAAACCAATACACCACGATTGAGCCCAGGAAAAATATCGGAAAACACCACCGCGAGAATCGGTCGATCTGGAGAGCCTTTTCGCGTTTGTGAAGCAAGTCTCGAGCTTTGTTGAGATTTTGACTCTGCCCAGTTAGAGTCATGCCTCCAGTGGTTTCTTCCTCGTAGTGTCCTAGGTGTCTTAATTTTCCCTGGACAAAACTGCCATTTGCCTTGGCCACCTCGGATGTTACACTTGCAACCAAAGTGTTCACCCACGCTAACTCCACCAAGGATGCAATAATGAAGAGTGCGCATCCGGCAACAAAAATGTCCATTGTCTAGGGAAAAGGGATAGTTGATGAGGACTTTTCAAGCAGACATGAGTTGAGCTCACCATTACGTACGACACCGGAGGAAAGGTTCTCTGAATAGCCATATATTGAAAAGCTAGTATGAGAAGACACACAGTGCCCAAAGACAACCTAGCTTGACCAGCCTCGGGTTGCATCCAGAACGAGAGCCAAGATAGACTCACCAAAAGGCCAATGGGAATGTACATTCGCATGATAGAGCTACAAACCCGTCGCTTGAAGGTGAAGATCAGTTCCAAGCAAGAGTATTTTCCTGAAACGAAGAACACTCCTCTACGTATAGGTATGCAAGCACATTTGGAAGTCGAAGTTCTACAATGATTGGCAAATTGAGTCATTGAAGGGTTTTTTATCCCATGGGCCAGAAACCTGACAAAAGGAATAATTGGAATAGAATAATTGACTTTGCAAAATAGAACATCCCAGGGTGAAAGGCTGACTGACGTCCAATCTTTATATAGCTCTCTTGTTTGCTCTCACCGTTAGTTGGAATGGAGTCCCAAGCAATTCAAAATGTGGATTCATGGCGTAGTTGATTGATGTGGCTTGATATTTTGTTCTAACTTTATACGCTTTACTCATTCCAGAGCCGCTTGATACTGATTTTCGGCGTTATCTCTGCCCATATACTTAACTAGTAGTTGTATTTGATTTGTGGGGCACTTTTCTGACTCAAGCCATTTGCCAAAAGATTGACAACTTATTTTGTGTAAACTTATGTTTTGAGATTTGAGAACCGCTTAGTAAGACATTCGATTGAATTAAAACGTGAAACAATTGGCTGCGGTGACTTACAGTAGGGTCAGCCTCATGTTGAAAAGGGTATAATTCAATCACGAACCTAAACCCGAAATATTACTTCCCAATTCACGCACCCTACTTCTTTACCAATGGTCGATGCTCTTGCATAATACGTACCTATTGCATATTTTGTAGAACTCTTTGCGCTTTCTGTTGAGATCAACTCCATTTGAGGCAATTCAAGTTCAGGCTCCACCTTCCACGGAATTTCGGGATCCCACACGAAAATGATTTTGCTCTCGTCATTTGACACTATTAAGAATGAAGCAAAGACAGTGATTCTTCCAAGAAAAGCTCGCTTGAGTTTCTCTTCTACATACTTACTGCTTTCGATAACTATGCGGCAAGTTTGAGTGTCGTGGGGAAATCGTTTGAAATTCATGGGACATGTCAAAATCACATAAAGCCTACAAATTCAAAACATGATTTATTTCAATTTAAAAGTAGACATCTCTCTCTTTAGGACACTCTTAAGAGTCCTGCCCTCATTGAACAAGGCACTTTCTTGACACTAAGCGAACGCTTTGGCGACATATATCACAGGTACTTTCACTATGGATGAGACAAAATGTTGAAATATGTGTAGATTAGCGCTAAAGGAATATTTATGATAGTTTGGCCAAGTTTTCCTTCCGAGGCACAACCTTGCTATCGAACCATACTTGCTTTTTGTCTAGCATTTCCACCCCAATTTCAAAAAAGGTCGTCTCAATGCACTTCAGTTATTTTCGGCTTCCATGTTCTTGATATGCAGCAATGACTGGCATTTCCTGACAAATTTAAATTTAGCAAAGCCCCGTTCTTGTGCACTATTTGCTTTTTGTTTGTTTCTATTCATCGGTGAAATTTGATGAATGCACTGTAGTTCCTTCATGAAGTCATTTGAACGCTAACTAGTTTTTTCAAGACGTCAAACCTTTCACGTGACTTACTTGACCATGTAAAGGATGGTTTGGTCTTTGAATTGCCAGGCGTATTCATTAGGAGAGGGCAACGTTTGAAACTTGACACTCCTTGCGTTCTTGAAGAACGTATCTGGTTTCCAGATTTCCCCTACAAGATCCGTGGGTATGTTTCGATAACCCTCTTGCATATTTTCTGGCACTCCAATCCTGGAATCCTTCCAACTTTGAGCCAAGTACAAGTCGCATCCAAATGTCTAAGCTTGGGGGTAAGGCAACTATGACATAATGTAGGAACGAAGAATTGCCTCATGTTGCCTTACCATCGACCTCTCATCGATTGTGTCCAAGTTTGCAACGGTCACGTGTAGTTTAACTTGGGTAGCATTTCCTGAAATTAATAACACAGGCCTATTAAATTCCAGCAATACATTCTCATATGTTGGCTAAGCAAATCAGCTAACTCATTTCAGTCATTTTGCTTCACCACCCGTACCTTCCGTTATAAAACGACAAAGGTGCTCTTGAGGGTTCGAAGTTGTTGAGTCTTCTCCCCTGGGATTCTAATGTTGCTAACGCTGAACCTTTAACGCTCTCTGAATAAAGTAATGAGATCAGTTCCAAATCAAACATGGCGCAGTCGGTATCACTGTATTTTGCCTGTTGCTCTTTTTAAAAGTGAGTCTCGTTTTGAGGACATGGCTACTACAAATACGGCTAAGGCTTCCCACAGGGCCTACAGAGGCCATTTGACGCGAGCAATCACTTCTGTCCGTTCCTTTTTCGACGGTCTTGAAGAAACTCCATCCTCCAATCTCCACGATCGAGCTCTTTTGCTTATTTCACGCGCCGATGAGGCCAAGTCTAAAGCCGAAGCCTCATTGCTGGATCTGTGCGATTCTTCGACTCCACAGGAGTATGAGTTGTTGGAAGAAGAGCTGAGTGCCGCCTCAGCAACCTTGGACGAATTGTCTCAAAATGTCCTCCAAGCTTTTGCTCATACTTTTCCATCCCAAACGACCCCATATGATGGCCCTGCCACCCTGCATCGTTCCCCTCGTATCAATGATGCCTTACGTCCTGAGAAGCTATCAATGGACGCATCTCTGCCTGAATTCAGGGCATAGCGCGAGGCATTTGAACTTTATTCCACGTCCAATCGAATGACTGTCTTACCAATCGTGGAACAACGGGGTTATTTCAAAGCCTGCCTGGACCTCAAACTTCAACAAAGCGTGTCGTTGAAGATCCAAGATTCGTCATCTCTCGAGGACTGCGTGGATATTTTACGTGGGATATTTTTGCAACGTATACCGGTCCTCACCCGCAGATATGAATTTTTCCAATGCCAACAACAACAAGGCGAATTATTCTCCGATTTCTACTTGCGACTTCAACTCCAAGGTAACGAGGCCGATATTATTAATATGTCAGAGGACGATATCTACTCAATGCGAATGATAACGGGTACGACTGACACACGTGTGCGTGAAGAGTTTCTCCGACAAGGCTCCATTTCACGTGAAGGCCTAGTCGCCATAGCCAACTCGTTTGAATCGGCCAATACCATTGAGCAATCCTTTAAAAGATCAGATTCCCCTATTCCACATCTTTCTGCAGTCTCCGCTTATCGAAGGGGCCGCAATAATAAACCTTCTTTCACCTCTTCAAATGCATATCCAACCAACCTATGCCATCGATGTGGGACCAATGACAAGCATGCTAGCGGAGGGGAATGTTTTGCCGAAAATATGACTTGTTTCAGATGCAACAAGAGGGGGCATCTGGCTTCCGTTTGCCACAACAGGAAAATGTCTCGGGGACCTCATACTACCCCATTCAATTCTCGCCCTCGTTCACCCAGGCCATTTAATTCATTTAATAATCACTCTCCCGTACTTTCTCGGTCACACTCTCCTTCGTCTACTAAATCTCGGTCCCCTTCGCCAATGGGACATCCCGAGGTCTCCTGTTCGGTAGTTTCGATCAACGCTCTTTCCCTCCCCAAGTCTCTGAGTACGCCACTCATTAACACCACGATCACCCCGAAACGAGGCAGTGTATTTTCTGCACAGGCGTTGCCAGACACAGGAGCCACGGCCCCAATTATTGCCGAGAATCTGATCAAGCAGAACAACATACCCATTGATAATAATCAATGTTTAATCAAGGCAGCCAATGGTACGGAAATGCGTTGTCTGGGCTCGGTCGATTTATCTGTCGAAGTCGAAGGTCAAATGACTTCTACAACTGCTTTCGTTACTCCAGCCTTGCAAAGTTCGTTTTATTTGTCATGGTTCAATCTCGTCGATTTGAAAATCATACCACATAACTTTCCTAAGCCCATGGTTCAAATAAAGCAACTATTTTTAACCTACCCAAACGATCTCGTCCATGCTGCCCTTCAGCCAATCTTTGTGCAGTTTGACCATGTTTTCAATGAGAGAGACATATTACCACCTATGAAGGGCCCCCCCATGCATATTCACCTCAAGGCGGATGTGAAAATTGTCCCAAAATGTGTTTTAGTCGCTCGGAGAATTCCATTTGCTTTTGTGGCTGATGCAAAGAACGACCTTGAAAGTCAATGCTCAGCAGGTATTATCGAACCTGTTACATGGCCAACACCATGGACTCGCCCCGTAATCTTTATTCCAAAACCAAACGGGAAAGGTATCCGTATGGTGACCGACTATACGTCATTAAATCAATATGTGAGAAGACCTACTCATCCGTTCCCCACTCCATCCGAGATAGCTTCGTCAATTCCCCACACTGCTCGCTACTTCGTCGCACTCGATGCTCGGAAAGGATATTGGCAAATTCCTTTGGACGAAGAGTCTCGCGACCTAACCACTTTCTTAACTCCTTACGGGCGGTTCCGATATTGTCGCGCTCCTATGGGGCTGAATGCCTCTGGAGATGAATATTGTCGGAGAGGGGATGAAGCCCTACGTGACTTGAAAGGAATTCATAAGATTGTGGATGATATCCTCATTCATGCTTCTTCTTTGGACGAGTTGAAGGAGAGACTGTCGGCAGTGCTACAGCGCTGTCAAGAGTATGACATTACCTTATCAAAGGCGAAGATCCAGGTGGGAAACGAGGTCAAATTTGCTGGGTTCGTCATCAATGCTAATGGAGTTCGACCCGATCCAGACAAATCTGCGGCCATTTCTAAATTTCCTAAACCATTGAATATCACTGATCTGAGATCATTCTTTGGTCTGGCCAACCAACTGGGTCAATTTGTTCCCGATTTGGCTCACGTTTTGGAACCTTTGCGCCCACTCCTCCGATCCAAGACTCAATTTCAGTGGCTCCCAGAGCATGATGAGGCGTTCTCCAAGGCAAAAGTGATCCTCTCTGAACCGGAGGGTCCACTATTATCTCACTTCGATCCTTCATTGCCAACGTCCCTTCTCACTGATGCTTCAAGGCTGAAGGGCCTTGGTTTCGCCTTAATCCAGACCTCTACCCAGGGACGCATTCACCTGATTCAATGCGGATCAAGGGCTATCACATTGGCTGAGAGCCGATATGCAGTGTGTGAGCTTGAAGCCCTAGCAATTAAGTGGGCTATTTTGAAGTGCCGTCTGTACCTCGAAGGAATCACATTCAAAGTTCTCACCGATCACAAGCCATTGCTGGGCTTGTTTAACTACTCTGATATATCTGCCATCGAAAATTCACGGCTGCAACGATTAATTAGCACTATATCTGGATTCACGTTCAAAATTGAATGGGTTCCAGGCAAGCAGCATTTGATAGCGGATGCTCTCTCTCGTGCTCCTTTATTCGACCCGTCGTCAAATGCCAGTAATGGTGATGATGAACCATTTGTGAACAACGTACAGGTTTGCCAAATCACGGGAGAATTGGACCAGAATCTAGACTTCATATCAAGGGCTGCCATAGAGGATCCATTCTATGAAGAAGTGGTTCAAACTTTGTTACAAGGCAAGGACCTCCGAGCACTCCCTTCGTCACATCCGGCTTTGGCTTACAAGAATTATTGGGATGAGCTATCTTATGATGAAGATTATCGAGTCATTTTGTACAATGCTCGGGTGGTGGTTCCTTTGGCCGCTCGGAAGACGATCCTAGATGTCCTACATCAATCCCATCAGGGTGTAACAAAGACCAGAGCTGCTGCCCGTGTAAGATACTTTTGGCCAGGAATGAACAACGAGATCGCCCTCCGAATTCAACAATGTCGGTTATGCCAAGAAATTCGCCCCAGTCAACCTATGGAAAAGATTCAGAAATCTGAGTCCTCCAGACCATTCGAAAGCATTTCGGTGGACCTTTTTCAAGCGGCCGGAAAGGAATACATGGTTTTGGTTGATCGGTTTTCAAACTGGCCGGCTGTCTTCCCCTTGAAAGCTCTTGACACTACAGCAATAACAAGGCATCTTTCGGAGTGGTTCTTGGACTGGGGAATTCCAAACAATATTAGGACGGATAATGGCCCGCAATTCCGTTCAGAGTTTTCGAAGTTTTGTCTGACAAATCAAATAAGACATGAGCTTTCCAGCCCCTATAATCCGAGATCAAATGGCCACGCGGAGTCGGCTGTGAAGCAAATGAAGTTTTTAATTCTGAAATCTACATCTTGGCACGAATTTCGTCAAATGTTGCGCGAATTTCGGAATACGCCGAATGTTTCGGGATTCTCTCCAGCTCACTGGATATTCAACCGCCCACAACGGACATGTTTGCCAGCACATCCGACCATATATGCTCGAGTCTCGGATGATCAATATGAGGAAGCCAAGAGAAGAAAATCGGAACAATATGCCAAGAGGGTAACATGGGCCGACAAGCAAAGTCACGACCTTTCGCCGCTCTTGGTTGGCGATGAGGTGTTGATTCAGAACACTCGGACATCAAGATGATGGGATTCAAAGGGATGAGTCTTGTCATCGCTCAGGAACAAACGCTCCTACAAGATTGAATTGGGCGACGGTAGACGGAAGATCGTCGCTTTTTGAACCAAATATGACGATCATCACTAATGAATATTATGTCTCGAAGGGGGAGATGTTGAGTCTTCTCCCCTGGGATTCTAATGTTGCTAACGCTGAACCTTTAACGCTCTCGGAATAAAGTAATGAGATCAGTTCCAAATCAAACAGAAGTAAATAGATGTTGCCATTGGCATATTCAAAATGTGAACACTGTTATTCACGAGAAAAAAGGCTGGCGATAGGAAAATGATCAATACTTATTGGAACGTATGTATCACAAACATCAAAAACATCTCTTTGTCTTGGTTTGCCTCATAGCAAGTTCATGGGACTCAAAAATAGGCTCTTGTATGTAAAAAAAAAACACACTCTAGTAAAAATACTCCTTAAAAAATTGACGCAAATACGTAAACACACTTTTCAACTCAGAAAATCATTAAGAGCAAATTTGTTTTTTTTCTGCTTTCTGGAGTTCTAGCCTCCGTAAAAATACCTTATATGCTTAAAAAAGGACAATAGGGTGTTAACAAGCCCTTGACAGGGAAGGACAACTTGTGACCGGACATCACCTCCGGAAAGGTCAGGTTCCCAACACTGTTGGACACTAACCTTGCCAGCCCGATGGTGAGGGGCTCGGTTTCACATAGAAAATACGTCCAATTTCAAAACCTTATTAGAGAAAATTGGGAGCACACTTGATAAACACTTTTTCAGAAATTATTGAATGTTCTTATTAGACTACTACTCAGATATTTGAGATATGATGGTCCAGTTTTCATCGCTTTTAGCTCAATAACGACAAGTTTGTATCTTATGTTAATCTCAATCTCCAAGATATTGTGCGGATCTTCAATTGCACCAAAAACAAAAAAATAGGTATTTTTTGCATAATCATAATGGTGAAATGATAACGTTGATTAAGGTATAAGTGATATTGCAAATTATTTTCAAGATTCTCCTCATACTTCAAAACAGTGACATATTTTTCATGTTTTTTTTGGACACACAAAAAGGACACAATATTTCTTGAAAACAGCCTTCAGATAGAACCAGAGCATTTTGTGGTTCAATTTGTTGAAAATGCTATCTTTGGAAGCGCCATCGATATCTAACCTTTTGCTCAATGGATTTTTATTCAATTCTTATTAAAAACGCAGCATCCTAGAGATTATTATCAACGTCTATTTATCATGTTTTTATGAATATCATCGAATTACGGGCGTAATTATGCTGGTTTCGTATGCTAATTTAAGCCCGTAATGAAGATGATTTTTTTTACAAAAGTTGTTTCTTTCGTTTTCATAACAACGAAAATCGTTACTAGATGTCTTGGCATTTGAACAATCATTTAACCAGTGTTGTGGGTATCACGGTGACACATGTTTTTTTTTCACTTAACGCTACAAGGAATGCGATACCCGGTACTGTTAAAATGAAAGGCTATAATTCGTTTTTCAATCCTTGTACGAAATTTGGTCAACCATGGAGTTTGAGTTTTAGGCTTGTTCTGCACTTTAAGACAACTCATCAGAATCTAGTTCCGAAGCGATGATAGCGCCCTTTTGAGTGTCCTAAGACAAATATTTTACTAATGCCGAAAACGCTTTTGTCATAATTTAGTTTTACGGTAGATCGCGACGTGGCGGATGCTCAAAAAGACAGAAAATTTTGTATATTTTAAAGTCCGTGAACCGTTATTTTCAGGAAACATATTACATTTAGTGGTATTTATCACTTAAAAGTAAGCATTGAAAACAATCCAAAGAATTCCAAAGTTAATTATGAATGTATACATGCATTCACCTTGTTTTTCTTTACAATTTTTGCCAATACTCAGTATACACGCCTGTGTTTGAGTGGTACCAACCAATAAACCAATTCGAAATGTAACTTACCGTTAGATGCAGGTGGTGACCATTTGAACGACTTCTGTTTAAATGGTAAAATGTTTTCCAATGAAAGAGTCTCGTCGAATTCCCTGACCTCCTTTGTGTGGACAGAACAAAATATTACACCCACAAGTAATCTGAAATTGGTAAAATATATAAAGAAGGGAAAGTGACACAAGGATCATGATAAATTCCAAAGAATTGGCTTTTGCACTTTTT